>NC_061497.1:2515117-2674898 GCF_022539355.2 Hippoglossus stenolepis | reverse complement strand
TGCAAAAGCTGCAGTTCTGGGCAGCCACCAGAGGCTGGCGCTCAAGAAGGAGTCAATTCCCATTGACTCCATGTGTTAAAAAACCCGACTTTAGAGCAGAATTAAACCTGTTTACAGCATGGTTTAAAAAAACAGTTTCGTCTCAATCCTTAGTTCTTCCTTCATGAAATAACTAAAGAGAGTGAATTTTTTCTAACTCACTCGTTTAAATTATATAGAGTTTGATATTATGAATAATTATCACTTGATGGACAGGTGACGTCACCGTTAGGTATGACTCCAGCTCCTAGCCTGTTGCCTGCTCTAGGCTTCACCTGAGCTAACAGGCTAACAGGCTAACCCCCATCACGAACAGGACTACAAGGTCTGTGGAGGTTTCCTCCTCAGATGAATAATACGGTTTGATGTTGGCTTGTTCCCGGACGGAGAACTTAAAACGTCTGCGCTCCCGTTTCTGTAGTAGTAAAGTTTATTTTATGTATGTGTTAGTGTTATTAGTATTGATGAGCAGGTATCGGTGTCTCTGTACCTGGCTTGTTAAGCTTGGCTCAAGCTAGCCTGCGGGCAAGATACCAGCAGTAATGAAGATTTTTGCGGGACCGTCTGGGAGTTATTACCTGACATGAACCGAGACAGGCGACTGTGTGTTTGGAGAATAAGCTCCACCACGTAAGATATCTAATATTATGTAAAGTTGTTTCACTATGTGACATTTGACTTGACTACGTTACACAGATTATGCTATTCTGCAGAAACGGAATTTACAACGATCAACTGAAGCAGTGAGTATTGATCACATCTGCTACGACTGAAACGCTATTTAAAGTAGCATTACGTCTCCTAAAGCTCTTTATTCAGAGTATTGGTGTTGATGTGTTGTAACCAAGGGGCAACATCCCGGGCTGAGTGATGAGGCCAATACGGAAGTGCAAAAAGCTGCAGTTCACTGGGTGGCCCACTTGAGGCTGGCTCAGAAGGTGAATTCCAGTTACATTCCCATGTTAAAAAAGCCCGACTTTAGACAAGTCAACCTGTTTACAGCATGGTTCAAAAACGGTTTAGTCTCAATCACTAAGTTCTTCCTTCACTTGACAATAGCTAGGGGGTGGACTTTTCTAACTCACTCGTTTACAAATGATATAGAGGTTTGATATTATGAATAATTATCACTTGATGGACAGGTGGCGTCACCGTTGGCTCGCGACTCCGGCTCCTAGCCACCAAACACTCTTTCAGCTTCACCTGAGCTAACAGGCTAACAGATACCAAATCCCCGAACGGACCTGAGTCTGTGGAGGTTTGCTCACATATCAGATGAATAAATAAGTTTGATGTTGGCTTGTTTCCCGGACGGAAGAACTTAAAGGCGTCTACGCTCCAGTTCTGTAGTAGTAAGTTTATTTATGTATATGTTAGTAGTGATGAGCAGGTGTCGGTGTCTCTGTACCTGGCTGTTAGCAAGCTCCGCTAGCCTGCAGGCAAAGATACCAGCAGTAATGGCGTTAACGGGACCGTACAGGAGTTAGCCTGCCGACATGGAGCCAGGACATGGGTGACGGTGTGTGTTTGGAGAATAAGCTCCACCACGTAAGATATCCTAATGTTATGTAAAAGTTGTTTACTAGCAACCCATTTGACTGACTCGTTACAGGTGTATTAGGCAGACTGTACTGAATTATTGTATTTAAATAAGTGGACATGCAGAGTCAATGTATTTTTGTCACATAAATCAATTTATAGGAAATTAACAACTTTACTAGAATAGACATTCACATGAGAACCTGAGGCTGATGTCCACCACCTATTTCCTAAGCTGAAATGGTGCCAGTCTGGTGACTTTGAGTAATAAACTTATTTTTACCATGTAAAAAGTCTGTTAGAGTTAACCTGGCACATGTATGACTTTTCACGTATCTGTGTATTTGTGTTGAATGTTCTCTAGGTGACTCAGACAGCCTACTGGATGTCCAACGCCAGGACACAACTGGAATCCAACCAGACTGAACACTGAGGGTCATCACTTCTGGCACTTTGACGCTCAGGTACAGACCTGTTTTCATAACTTACAAACAATCAAGCAAGTATTGCACATAATACATAATGCATTCAATTATAAATGCAATACTATTAATGTGGAAGAACTCCATACTGTACATTCATTGTCTTGGTAGTGCCTCTTTAATCAAAACCATATTCAAATACATAGTTGAATATCCACAGAAAATAAGGATACAAACTTTGTTCTAAATCTTACTTTCCTCTACAATAATGCCATACTTTTACATTTCCTGTCATTTTATTAGTGATGGACCTAGAGGATTGTGTGCTGGCTGTGTTCTGTCTCTTATGGCAAAGAAGAAAAATAAAACACTGGGTTTTATCTAAGTGTATCAAATCCAAGTAAAAGATAAACATGTTCTGATAAGTGTGTTTGCAACCAACCATAATGAATATAGAAATTAATAACATCCATGACACTTGCTGTGTCTAACTCTCAAACAGTTGCAGAAGCCATCACTGAACATCAAGGAGGAAAACATAGTGTTATTACAGATAGAAGCTGGTGCAGGTGGGTCTCAATGACCAGCCTGAAGCTGCCGATCTCCACCATGTTGCTGCTGCAATTAGCGTTATGAGGACGCCTCAGTGCCATGGTACTTCATCTAGCAAAAAGAAAAACTCACTAAAGGATGTTTTATGTGTTGTCATGTAATATACTGTAAAAGACTGGTTCTTACAGTTTATTCTGTGTTCTTGATTGACGCTTCCTGATTTCAGACAGAACCAATGTACTGGGCTCTGGTTTGTACCCTCGCTGGTTAAATGCACACATGTTGTAAGTCATTTAGATAAAAAACATGTCAAATGAAATGTAATGTACTGAAAAATAATATTACTTATAATGGTAAATATGCATACCTCATCTGTAATATTCAAAGGGACAGTAATCTCCTGGAGCTGTTGATAACAGTCACATCAAGTCCTCTCCACTTCTCTCAAATGCCAAAACACTGGTGCTCATCATCGAGAATAACAGTGGTGTGAGTTATAATCATATATAAACTGTCTAATTCACTGTAAAGTCATAACAAGGCCCCTAAATCAAACAAGGTGGCAATAGTAATGGTGGTTATATGGCCTGTATCAGAACATTTGTGAACATAGTTACTATCATACAACTTACACATGTAGCGTCATGCCTTCAGCAGCTAACTTATTAGGTAAATCAAGTCATCTAAACCGACTGGTAGTGTAATTCAATTTGCTTCAATCTGACATTCCTTTAAGTGTTAAATAAACGGTACCTTTTATAACAATTACATGTTAAAAACACTTGAGGCATGTAGGCAAGTAAGAGATTATGACAATAGATAAAACGTGGTTTTTGTTGTTGTGTAGTTTCAAGGTTACTTACCTCTAGTGAGTTCGTTGTAAACATCACACATGACCATCTAAATAACAACACACCGCGGCGCTAGCAGTTAACAGCAGCGGTGTTGTTGCTTCAGGCGTGTGCACCGTAGCCTAGCTCACTTAGCCTGACTGCAATTAACGTTGAGCTCTCTATAAGCGTGGCTCAGCTGTCGTGGCAGTCTTCACTCGCTCCTCTCTGCCATTTATTGGTTGGCCAGAACTAGGAGGAGTCAACACCTGACAAGATGGCCTTGGTGGCACCTACTACTAGCCTAATTTTCACTCTTCAGAAACCAACGGGTGACGTCACGGACCTACAGCCATTATATATACAGTCTATGGTGTATTTTACATCAAAGAGAACTAGCTTGCTAAGCTGAAGTCTGACATCACTAGCACCAGGCTTTGCTTCAGAGTTCTCTTTGGTGTGTGTTCCCTTTAGTGTATGCTATAATCTCATTTCACATTCTCTCCAGCACAGCCCTGATTGATCAGTGTATGGTAGGGGTAGTACACAGAGAACGAAGGCACTTCAGTAGAAATAGTACGATTTTTAAAAAACGAAGCCAATAAAGTATTGAAAAACAATATCAGAAACATGAAGATGGACATCGACAGCATTCTGCCCATTGTGGCACGTCCTTTTTCCAGGCATGACATCAGAACAATGGAATCTTTCGAAAAAAGGCAAACCTGATTGCCCAGCCACAATGATACCTTCGGAGAGAAACTGCTGAAATTACTCATTTTGATGACACAATCCATCCTAAAGGATCTTAGAGGCTTAGCTGTACCTGTGTCTCTGAGAAGAGTGTGATTTGCTCTTTGGGCAACACACTTCCTCGGAGTTTGCTCAGGCTCTTGACGTTCCAGATGAAATCAATCTTGTAAGTTCAGAATTTGGCCAGTTGACTGCTAAAGAGATTGCAGAGTGTGTCAACTCTGTCCTTTCCTTGGCGTGTGGACAGTGTGAAGGCAACTACTCCTAGGTGTCACTTTCAAAAAGACTACAAGGTATGATTCAACAGGCGGCAAATGATCAGGGACTCATGAGGGAATCTGACGTATGTGCACTTCTAAGGCAAAGAAGGTCTACCAACTGGTCAATGAAGAGAGATGACAGTCAGTCATCAATCCTCATCCAGAAGACAATCTCAGAGACAGGAAAGTCTTCTGTCTGCAATATCCACAACTGTCCAGGAGATCATGAGAAGGAAGAGTCTCTCAATACACAGAATCTACTAACGATGAAATATCTGACTGTGATTATGATCAGTTGGGTCTTATTCCTCTGAGATTAAGGTGTGCAGATGACGTTGCTGAGGTTTTTGGGTGTGGATGAAATCATAAGCAAAGGCAGGTGATCCAGAAGCAGCCCAGAGCACACCCTCTCTGAGAGAAAGTGTATCTAGAAAAGGATTAGGACAATGCAGCGCAAAGCAGTTTACCCAAAGCGTCCATTCAGCCGTATTGTGGGCGGGCGAGATAACAAGTACTTTGACAGCCTTTACAACCGGCCCTTTGACAAAGGTTTGGGTAGGCAGTCAATGCAATCTGTGCAGTGATATTGACGCTCTGCTTCCAACAGCAGTTGGTGAGATACAACAGGGCAGAATGGGTCTCAATGGATGGATGATATTTTCAGTGGTGAAACCCTCGAGTTAATACTTGAGCTGAATAATATCCTCAGCAATCACATAGATAGGATGAGATTTAAGATGACCTCACACGACCAAAAGCCTCACAACCCGCGGTGCACAAGCATAGCGGTTTTGTCCGCCACGTGCTATAATATCCAGCTGTATATACCATTGTGTGGTGTTTCCTTGGAGTAATATGGGGTGGTGGCTTCACACACAGTCAAACTCTCACTTCCACGGTGATAACACATAGTTTAGAAAAAGAAAGCTGTGTCCCAGGGCCCGATCGGTGGGCCAGTGCCTTGACACCTAGTAACGAGGTCTAGCTCAAGCAAGGTGACCACTCCTGAATTCAGTGAAGAATACAGAGAAGAGCAAGAACCAACAGTGGAAGGAAGGAAATTACCCATCAGGATAAATTGAAGCTGGTTTCGAGGATCTTTGCTAAAGCAAGGACATCGAACACTCTCAAGTCACCAAACACCATCGTAGGCGTCTACTGAAGCCTGTGGTGAAATCAGGGGATGAAGTTTTGAATCCACCTAAAAATGATGAAACAACCATTATCAAACCGTTTTCAAAAAAATCTTTCAAAAGGTAACATAGGGTTGTAAGTGTGTGCTGTTAGAATTGGAAATGGAAGACCCAACACTGGACAAATATATTGTCTCATCGTCAAAAGATGCTTGTGACACCACCATCAAGATCAGCGCCATCAACTTAGTTCTTCTCCAGACTGTACAACCCTTCTCCAAACCTTTTTAATCAGAATCTTGTTACCAGATTACCAGAATGAAAGTGTGTAACTTGGATGAGTTTTAGTCTTTAGTCCCCCACAGATTCCATTTCCATTTTAATTATGCATTGGCCTACGCGACATTTGAAGACTTTGAACCGTTTTCAATAAAGCCAATGCTCTCAGCCAGATGTTAAAAGTAGTGTGTTTTTAGTTACCCAAAGGCAGCTCCTTGCGAGTCCTTGCAGGTGATCACAGTACAGTTCCTCCGGCTGCAGCAATAAAATCTATGCACCCTAATGGCAAATTATGAAGGACTTTTAAAGTGAAAGAAGAAATGTAAAGTAAAACCCTCAGCTTGTCTTGCTGTGAACATGCGTGGTTTGACAGATGTTATAATGATGATGCAGTTTGCACATGTTCTAGGTTATTATGAAGGCGTTGAATGTTGAATAAGTTTAACAATAGTTTCAATCATTTGCCTTACTTTTTATGCACAGGTGCTGCAGCTGAAGAACAACTGCAGTCTGATTGCAGCTGACTCGCTCCCACAATATTTTAAGGTCATGTGACATAGTGATGTTTTGCTTGTTAAGTCAGACAAAATTTTCTAACAGCATGCATCACATTAAATCAGTGCGGTGCAAGTCACGCAAAGTCAAAGACCCATGGCTTCCCAATTGCTTCCCCGCTGCTATAGCAACAGTCAATATTATTTGGGCGTGGCTTGTTGGAAAGCCTGGTGCTATGATATCAGACTATTGATTAGTTATCTTGGATGTGTGTGTTCTCTTTGATGCAACAGTGTTCTCTGCCTGGTGTGTACACACGTAAAGACAGCAACTAGTCTGACATGTATGCACCAGGCACACAAGTTCTCTTTGGTGTGTGTTCCCTTTGGTGTGTGCTATAATCTCATTTCTGATATCTCTTTGTCCTAGTTGATCAGTGTATGGTAGGGGTAGTACACAGAAGGTGAGAGAGCACTTCCGACAGGAATAGTACGATTTTAAAAAACTAAGCCAATAAGAGAAGTATTGAAAAACAATATCAGAAACATGAAGATGGACATCGACAGCATTCTGCCATTGTAGCGTCCTTTCAAGGCATGACATCAGAACAATGGAATGTCTTTCGAAAAAGGCAAACCTGATGTGGCCACAATGACCTCGGAGAGAAACTGCTTTGGAAATTGTCATTTTGATGACACAATCCATCTAAAGGATCTTGAGAGCACAGCTGTGCCCTGTGTCTGTGAAAGAGTGTGATTTTGCTCTTTGGGCAACACACTTCCTAGGTTTTTGCTCAGGCTCTTGGCGTTCCAGATGAAATCAATCTTGTAAGTTCAGAGAATTTGACCCAGTTGACTGCTAAAGAGATTGCAGAGTGTCCTTCTGTCCTTTCATGGCGTGGACAGTGTAGAGGCAACTGCTCCTCGTGTCACACCTCCAAAAAGACTACAAGGTATGATTCAGCAGGCCAGCAAAATGATCAAGGGACTCATGAGGAATCTGAAACGTATATGTGCACCTTCTAAGAGCAAAAGAAGGTCTACCAACTGGTCAATGAAGATGACAGTCAGTCATCATCCTCATCCCGAAGACAATCTCAGAAGACAGGAAAGTCTTCTGTCTGCAATATCCACGGCTGTCCGAGTCATTAGGAGGAGGTCTCTCAATACACAGAATCTACTAACGATGAAATATCACAATATGATTATGATCAGTTGAATCATCACTCTGGGATTAAGAATGTTACAGATAGTTGCTGAGGTGATTGTGGATGAAATCATGTCGCAAAACAAGATGATCAAGTAGCCCAGAGCACACCCTCTCTGAAGAGAATTTATACAGAAAGAGTTAGGACAATCGCTGCAAAGCAGTTTGCCCAAGCGTCCATTTACGTGTGTTATGGGCAGACTGAATAACAAGTACTTTGACAACCGCACAACCCGGCCTTTGACAAAGGTTTGTTAGGCAGTGTGCAATCTGTTCTGGTGACCAATGGCTCTGCACCAGCAGTTGGTGAGATGGCAGAGGGGCAGAATGGGTCTCAATGGATGGATGATATTTTCAGTGGTGAAACCCTCGAGTTAACCAACAAGCTGAATAATATCCTAAACAATCACATAGAATGGGATGAGATTTAAGATGAGCTCCACGACCAAAAGCCTCAGCTTCCACGGTGCACAAGCATAACGGTTTGTCCTTACATGCTATAATATCAGCTGACATCCTTACTTACGTAGTGTTTCCTTGGAGTAATGAATTGGTGGCTTCACACACATTCAAACTCTCACTTCCTGGTGATATAACACATAGTTTAGAAAAGAAGCTTCTGTGTCAAGAGGCTGATGGTGAGACCAGTCTGCCTTCGGCACCTGGTAACGAGGTCTGGCTCAAGAAACAGGTGGCCTCCTGGTCCAGTGAAGAATACAGAGAAGAGCAAGAACCAACAGTGGAAGGAAGGAAATTACCCATCAGGATCAATTGTTCTGAAGCTGGTTACCGAGGATCTTTGCTAAAGCAAGGTGTCGAACACTCTCAGATCACCAAACACCATCATCCAAATCTGCTCGCTTATATGAGTCGAAATCAAGGATGAAGATTTTGAGATCACCTAAAAATGATGAAACAACTTGACAAAGCCGTTTTCAAAAAAATCTGCAAAAAGTGGCACGGGGTTGTAAGTGTGCTGTTAGGGTGGAAATGGAGCCAACACTGGACAAATATATTGTCTCTGTCGTCAAAGATCTGTGACACCACATCAAGATCCAGCGCCATCGGCTTCAGGTTCTTCCAGACTGTGCAGCCTTCTCAAACCTTTTTAATCAAGATCTTGTTACCAGATTACCAGAATGAAGTGTGTATGCTTTGGATAAGTTTTAGTCTTTCGACCCCACAGATTCCCATTTCCATTTAATTGTAGTAGCCTCACGACATTTTGAAGGCTTTTTGAACAAAGTTTTCCAGCAAAGTGACTCTTTCTCCCACAGCAGATGTTAAAAAATGAATGTGTGTTTTTGATTTTAAAGGCAGCTCCTTGCAAGGAATCCTTGCAGAGTGATCACAGTACAGTTCCTCGGCTGCAGCAATAAAATCCTAGCCTAATGACAAATTATGAGAGGACTTTTAAAGGGGTGAAGAAGAAATATAAAGTAAACCCTCCAGCTTGTCTTACTGTGAACATGCGTGGTTTTGACAGATGTTATAATGATGATGCAGTTTGCACATGTTCGGTGTTTTGCGGCCGTTGAATCGTTAGATAAAGTTTAACAACGATAGTTTCCGTCATTTATGTACTTTTTTATGCGCAGGTGCTGCAGCTGAAGAACAACTGCACGGTCTGATTGCAACTGATTTCGCTCCCACAATATTTTAAGGTCATGTGACATGGTGATGTTTTGCAGCGCTGGTAAAGTCAGACAAAATTTCTAACCAGCATGCATCACGTTAAATCAGTCGGTGCAGAAGAGTCACATGAAGTCAAAGAACCATAGCTTCCCAAGGTAGCTACAGCTGCTATAACAGTCAATATTTGGGGGCGTGGCTTGTTGGAAAGCCCTGGTGCTATGATGTCAGACTAGCTGATTAGTTATCTTGGATGTGTGTTCTCTTTGTACTTAGCAGTGTTCTCTTTGGTGTGTACACACACATCAAAGAGAACTAAGCAACTAATCTGACATCATAACACCAGGCTTGCTGGATCTCTTTAGTGTGTTCCCGCTTTGGTGTGTGCTATAATCTCATTTCTCATATCTCTTTGTCCTAGTTGATCAGTGTATGGTAGGGTAGTACACGAAGGGCAGAGCACTTCCGACAGGAATAATTACGATTTTAAAACTTAATGACAAAGGTATTGAAAAACAATATCAGAAACATGAAGATGGACATCGACAGCATTCTGCATTGGCGTCCACTTTTTCCAAGGCATGACATCAGAACAATGGAATCTTTGAAAAAGAACCAAACCCTGATGTAGCCACAATGACCATACTCGGAGGCTTTGCTGGAAATTGTCATTTTGATGACACAATCCATCCTAAAGGATCTTGAGAGCACAGCTGTGCCTGTGTCTGAGAAGAGTGTGATTTGCTCTTTGGGCAACACACTTCCCCTCGGAGTTTGCTCAGGCTCTTGACGTTCCAGATGAAATCAATCTTGTAAGTTCAGAGAATTTGACCCAGTTGACTGCTAAAGGGTGCAGGTGTGTCAACTCTGTCCTTTCCATGGCGTGGACAGTGTGGAAACCTTTACTCACTCGTGTACACCTCCAAAAAGACTACAAGGTATGTGTGGTGACAAAATGATCAAGGGACTCATGAGGAATCAGAACGTATGTGTGCACCTTCTAAGAGCAAAGAAGGTCTACCAACTGGTCAATGAAGATGACAGTCAGTCATCATCACCTCATCCCAGAAGACAATCTCAGAAGATGAGAAAGTCTTCTGTCTGCAATATCCACAGCTATCCAGGAGATCATTGGAGAGGTCTCAATACAGATCTACTAACATTTAGTATTATCTGACTATGATTATGATCAGTTGGAATCTGGCTCCACTCTGGAATTAAGAATGTTGCAGATGACGTTGCTGAGGTGATTGTGGATGAAATCATGTCGCAAAACAAAGGTGATCAGAAACAGCCCCAGAGCACACCCTCTCTGAAGAAAGTGTCTGAAGGATTAGGACAATCGCTGCAAGCAGTTTTGCCCAAACGTCCATTTAGCCGTGTTGTGGGCAGACTGAACAACAGGCACTGACAGCCTTTACCTTGACTGCTGACAGGTTTTGGGTAGGCAGTCAATGCAATCTGTTAGGTAATTCAGCGCTCTGCTTCCAACAGTTGGTGAGATACAACAGGGAGCAGAATGGGTCTCAATGGATGGATGATATTTTCAGTAGGTGACCTGGGTTAACCAACAGGCTAGACCTCCTCAGCAATCACACATAAACGGATAGAGATTTAAGATGACCTCGACCAAAGCTCACAACCACGGTGCACAAGCATAACGGTTTGTCCGCCCGTGCTATAATATCGGCTGAGCATCCTTGCCATTGTGTGGTGTTTCCTTGGAGTAATGTGGTGGTGGCTTCCACATTGAAGCTTCTCACTTCCGTGTGCACATAGTTTAGAAAAAGCTGTGTCAGAGGGCCCGATCGGTGGGCCAGTCTGCCTTGGCTGGTAGGTCAGCTCAGCTTAAGGTAGCCCTCCTGAATTCAGTGAAGAATACAGAAAGCAAACCAACAGTGGAAGGAAGGAAATTACCCATCGGGATAATTGTTCTGAAGCTGGTTTTCGAGGATCTTTGCTAAAGCAAAGTTGTCAGACACTCTCAGATCACCAAACACCATCATCAATCTTTCGAAAACATATGGGTGAAATCGGATAGATTTTGAGATCACCCTAAAAATGATGAAACAACTTGACAAAGCCGTTTTCAAAAAAAAATCTGCAAAAAAAGAAGTATATAGGGGTTGTAAGTGTGCTGTTAGGTGGAAATGGAAGACCCAACACTGGACAAATATGTTGTCTCTGTCGTCAAAATCTGGCGACACCATCAAAGATCCAGCGCCATCAACCTTCTTCTCCAGACTGTCTAGCCTTCTCCAAACCTTTTAATCAAGAATCTTGTTACCAGATTACCAGAATGAAAGTGTGTAACTTGGATGAAAGTTTTAGTCACACAGTCCCCCACACAGATTCCCATTTCCATTTCAATTATGCATTGAATATTCGACATTTGAAGGCTTTAACAAAGATTTTCATAGTGACTCTTTCTCCACAGCAGATGTTAAAAAATGAATGTGTGTTTTTGATTGCCCAAAGGCAGCTCCTTGCCCACGAGTCACTTGCAGGTGATCACAGTACAGTTCCTCAGCTGCAGCAATAAAATCTGTACCTAATGACAAATTAGAGGACTTGCTAAGGGGTGAAAGAAATGTAAGTAAAACCCTCAGCTTGTCTTACTGTGGGCATGCGTGGTTTTGACAGATGTTATAATGATGATGCAGTTTGCACATGTTCTGGTGTTTACTACGGCCGTTGAATGTTGAATAAGTTTAACAGGTGTTTCAGTGTTTGTACTTTTGTGCCAGAATTTTCTGGCTGAAGACATAACTGCGTCTGATTGCAGCTGTTTCATCCCACAATGTTTTAAGGTCATGTGTGGTGATGTTTTGGCGCTGTTAAAAGTCAGACAAATTTACATGTGGCCATCACCGTTAAATCAGTGCGGTGCAGAGTCACATGAAGTCAAAAAGAACCATAGCCCAAAGGTAGCGCTATACTCTATAACAGCTGAGTCAATATTTAGGCGTGGCTTGTTGGAAAGCCTGGTGCTATGATGTGTTCAATAGTTATGGATGTGTGTTCTCTTTGAAGCATAGCAGTGTTCTCAGTGCACCTTCGAAGGCAAGCATCAATCTGACATCGTGCTTTCAGGCTTTATACACCAAGTTCTCTTTATTCATGGTGTTATACTGGTGTGTCACTATAATCTGAACACTTTCTCATATCTCCCCATCTAGTTGATCGTTTGGTGGGGTGCTCACACAGAGAACAGGAAGGCACTTCCGACAGGAATAGTACGATTTTAAAAATAAGCCAATAGAAGATGTTGAAAACAATAATGAAACATGAGATGGACATCGACAGCATTCTGCCATTAGCGTCTTTTCCAAGGCGACATCAGACAGTGAATCTCTGAAAAGTGAGGCTAGTGTAGCCACAATGACCATACTCGGAAAAACTGCTGAAATTATGTTTTGGTGTGCAATCATCTCTAAAGATCTTGAAACACAGCTGTACCTGTGTCTGGAAGAAATTCAATGATTTGTCTTTGGGCAGCACCTCAGGTTTTGCTCAGGCTCTTGGCGGTTCTGGTGAAGTCAATCTTTGATTCAGAGAGGTGGGCCAAGTTGACTGCTAAAGAGATTGCAGAGTGTCAACTCTGGCATCTGCCTCACATGGCGTGAACAGTGTGAGAAGGCAACTACTCCTGTGCCACTCCAAAGACCAAGTGTGATTCAACGAGGCAGCAAAAATAGTCAAGGACTCTTAAGGAATCGGCGTATGTGTGCACCTTCTAAGAGCAAAGAGTTACAGCACAGTTATTGAGATGGCTGATCAGTCATCATCCCTACATCAGAAGACAATCTCAGGGCAGGAAAGTCTTCTGTGCGCATCTCCCTGTCCAGGAGATCATTGGAGGAGGTCTCTCAATGCACAGAAGAGTCACCCTAGCGATGAAATATCAAGCTGATTATGATCAGTTGGAATCTGGCTCCTCTGAAATTAAATGTGCAGATGGTTGCTGAAGTGAGGTGTGGGTGCAAATCTTGTCACCAAGCAGATGATCCAGAAGCATTAGAGCACCTCTCTTAGAAAGTCTCTAGAAAGATTGGACAATGGCTGCAAGCGGTTTGCCCGGCGTATTTGTGTGCCGACGGACTGAATGCCCGTGCTGACAGCCTTTACAACCCGGCCTTTGGCTTAAGGATTTGGGTGACAGTCAATGCAATCTGTTAATTGATATTGACGCTCTGCTTCAGCAGTTGGTAGAATCACAGCAACAGGGCAGAATGGGTCTCAATGGTGGATGATCTCTTTTTCAGTGGTGAGCCTGGGTTGGCCAGCCGGCTGAGATAATATCCTGACAAATCACATAAAAATGGATGAGATTTAAGATGACTCCACGACCAAAGCCTCACAACCCAGTTTTTTGTATATGTGGTTTATCCATACGTGCTATAATATCAGCTGACATCTTGCATTTCTCTGTAGTGTTTTGTAGGAGTAATGGTGGTGGCTTTCACACACAGTCAAACTCTCACTTCCACGGTGAAATATTACACATGGTTAGAAAAAGCTGTATCCCAGGGGGCCCGATCGGGCGGATGGTCTGCATGAAAAACTGTAAATGGCAGTTGGCTCAGAAAGCAAGAGTGGCCCTCTGAATTCAGTGAAGAAGATACAGAGAAGAGCAAGAACCAACAGTGGAAGGAGGAGAGTACCTGTCAGGATGTTTGTTCTGACTGGTTTCGAGGATCTTGCTAAAGCAAAGTTGTCGAACACTCTCAGATCACCAAACACCATCTTAGTCTCTGAAAACATATGGGTGAAATCAGGGATGAAGATTTTGGGAATCACTAAAAATGAGTGACAACTTGACAAAGCCGTTTTCAAAAATCACAAAGTGGCAGAGTTGTAAGTGCTGTTAGGAAATTGGAAATGGAAGACCCAACACTGGACAAATATTACATCTCTGTGTTAAAGATGCTTGTGACACCACCATCAAGATCCGTATCAGCAGTTCTTCTCCAGGCTGTACCGCCTTCTCAAACCTTTAATCAGAAAGAATCTTTACACCAGTTACCAGAATGAAAGTGTGTAACTTGGATAGATTTTAGTCTTTAGTCACACAGTTACATTTCATTTCAGTGTCATTAGCCTCTCTCTACATTGTTGGAAAATACTGAACAAGATTTTCAATAAGTAGCTCTTTCTCACATGATGTTAAAAATGAATGTGTGTTACGGTGCCAAAGGCAGCTCACTTGCGTCTTCAGGTAATCCTGGTGAGATATCGGCTGCAGCAACAAAATCTGTACCCTATTAAGTGAAGGAGGACTTTTAAAGGGGTGAAATGTAAAATAAAAACCCTCAGCTTGTCTTATGTGAACATATTGTGGTTTTGACAGATGTTATAATGATGATGCAGTTTGCACATGTTCTAAGTGTTTGCAAGCCGTTGAATGTTGAATATAAGTTCTCTACTTGATAGTTTCAAATCATTATGTAATTTTATACCAGTGCAGCTGAAGAGAACAACTGCACTGAGTCTGATTACCTTTATTTCAACTCCCTAATAGCCTAGGTCATGTGACATGTGATGTTTTGCAAGCGCTGGTAAGTCAGACAAATTTCTAACCAGCATGCCATCATTCAAGTGATGCGAGGGTGGAGTCACATGAAGTCAAAAAAATTATAAACTTAGTGTGCAACATATGTAGCAGTCAATATTTGGGGGCGTGGCTTATTTGGAAGCCTGGTGCTACTCCGATATCGACCAGCTGATTGGTATCTTGGATGCTATTGTGTTCTCTTTGACAGCAATTATATTCTCTTTGGTGTGCCTACACATCAAGAAATTCCAAGCAGCTGATCTGGCCATCATAGCACCAGACTTCAGCACCATTCTCTTTTGGTGTGTTGTGTGTTTCCCTTTAGTGTGTGCCATAATCATTTCTGATATCTCCTTTATGCAGTTGATCAGTGTATGGTAGGAGTGGTACACAGAGAGACAGAGAGCACTTCAGAGCCAGAATAGTGCACGATTTTTAAAGACTAAGCCAATAAGTGACAAGCAATATAGCTCAAACATGAAAGATGGACATATGATGGCATTATACCCAACTGTGGCGTCTTTCAAGGCGACATCGAACAAGTGGATCTTCGAAAAGTGACCTGATGTGGCCACAATGACCATACTCCCGGAAAAACTGCAAGGTGTCGTTTTGGTGACATTAAAAATACAAGGATCTTGAAGAGCACAGCTGTGCCTGTGTCTGAAGGTATGATTTGTCTTTGGGCAGCGCTATCAGGGTTTTGCTCGAGACTCGTAACGGCGTTCCAGATGAAATCAATCTTGTAAGTTCAGAATTTTGACCCAGTTATTGCTAAAGTTGCAGAATTGACATTAACTCATTACTCCATAGAGGCGCTGGATGAGTGTGAAACTCGCCTCGTGTCACACCTCAAAAAAAGACTGGTATGATTCAACAGGCCGGCAAGTAGTCGAACTCATGAGGAATCGAAGCATTATGTGTGCCTTCTAAAGGCAAAGATTATGACACCAGTCAATGAAGATGGCAAGATAGTCATCATCCTGTCGAAACAATCTCAGAAGGTGAGAAAGTCTTCTGTCTGTCCACAACTGTCAGAGATCCCATTAAGGAGGAGGTCTCTCAATACACAGAATCTGCACGATGAAACCATCTGACTCATGATTGCTGATCAGGTTGGAATCAAACCACTCTGGAGATTAAGAATGTTTGCAGTTAATGTTGCTGAGGTGATTGTGGATGAAATCATGTATAAACAAAGATGGTCCACGAAACAGCCCAGAGCACACCTCTGAAAGTGTCTGAAAGGATTAGGACAATGTTTTGCAAGCGGTTGCCCAAGCGTCCATTTATGCGTGTTGTGGGCAGGCTGGAATAACAAGTATACTGACATTCCTTTACAACTTGACCTTTGACAGGTTTGGTGTGATCAGTGCAATCATTGAGTGATATTGGCGTCTTTAACAACGATTGAACATGGGAATCTAACAAAGGCAGATAGTTCAATGGATGGATGATATTTTCAGTGGTGAAACCCTGGGTTAACCAGCTCAGCTGGACCATGTCTAAACAATCACATGATGGATGAGATTACAGATGAGCTCACACGACCAAAAGCCACCATGCGGTGCAAGCCTTAGGTTTGTCAGCCCATGCTGCAATATCAGCTGACATCCCACCATTGTGGCGTTATGAGTAATGGTGGTGGCTACAGTCAAACTCTCGCTGCGGTGATAGCACTTTGGCGCAGAAGAAGAGGAAGGAAGCAGAAGAAGAAGCAAGAAGAAGCTTGTAGTTTAGAAAAAGCTGTGTCAGGCTGATGGTGAGGCCAGTCTGCGCGGCACCTAGTAGGTCTAGCTCAGAAAGCGAGGGCAGCCTCCTGGGTCAGGTGAGAATGCAGAAGCAGACCAACAGTGGAAGGAGAAATTACTATCAGGATAATTGTTCTGAAGCTGGTTTCAGGGATCTTTACTAAGCAGGTTGTCGAACACTCTCAGATCACCAAACACCATCATCGACGTCTACTCAGAAACTATGTAAAGTGAAATCAAGGATGAGGTGCAGATACCTAAAATGATGAACTCTTAGCGTTTTCAAAAAAATCTGCAAAAAGTGGCACAGGGTTGTAAGTGTGCTGTTAAATTGAAATGGAAGACCCAACATATGGACAATGTTGTCTCTGCCAGTCTCAAGGTCATGTGACCACACCATCAAAGATCCAGCCATCAGCAGTTTCCTTTCCAGACTCTACAACGCCTTCTCAAACCTTTTTAATCAAAGTCTTACCAGTTGCTGAGTGAAGTGTGCTTGGACAGTTTTGGTGCTAGTCCCCCCCACAGATTCCATTTCCATTTATTCTCATTATTTCCCGACATTTTGAAGATACCAGACAAGTTTTTTCAACAAGTAGCTCTTTCTCACAGCAGATGTTAAAAAAATGAATGTGTGTTTTGATTGCCCAAAGGCAGCTCCTTGCGATCTGCATTGATCACATTACTAGTTCCTCCGGCTGCAACAAGCTGAAATCTATTACCTAATACAATTATGAGAGGACTTTTAAAGGGGTGAAGAATGTAAAAGTAAAACCCTCAGCATGCGAACGTAAAACGGTTTTGGCAGATGTTATAATGATGGTGGTTGCCCATGTTCTGGTGTTTACTAAGCGTTGAATGTTGAATAAAGTTTTAACTGCGGCCATTCAGTGTTTATACTTTTATGTCCACCCAAATTGCTGCAGCTGAGAGGGCTCTGCATTACGGTTTGTGTTCAACTCCCACAATATTTTAAGGTCATGCAGCGGCAGATGTTTTGCAAGCGCATTAAAAGTCAGACAAATTTCTAACCAGCATGCATCCGTTAAGTGGTAGGTGCAGTGCGAAGTCAAAGAACCATGGCCCAAATTTGTAAAACTCTGCAGCAATTCCAATATTGGGGGCGTGTTGTTGAAGGCCTAGTGCCATGATCTGTCAGACTAGCTGCTTAGTTATCTTGGATGTGTGTGTTCTCTTTGACGCAACAGTGTTCTCTCTGGTGTGTATATATATATATACAGTCTATGCTTTGGACATGTGCTGTCATGATTCATGATATGGAATCCGCAAAATGCATACTGCATACTTTAATACTGTCGGCACTTTGAGCCCACTAGCGTTGCACTAGCGTTTTTTTTATGTGTAGGGCATATTGGCGTGTGCTTTGTGACGTGTATGTGTGATAGATTGTTAAAAGGATAAGGAATTCCACCTAGATGAGCTAATCTGTACTCGACTGGTATAGCCTGTTTGAGAGGTGACATTTGGTGATTGATTAGTCATACCTGCAGAGGCCGGATAGGGGAGCTCTCGGCCACGGTGCCATTCTCAATGAAGCTGCCAGAGAGGAAAGACCGTGTCGGAGCAACTTCATTGATATCTCCCCTTTTCAGGTATAAAATGAATGTTTATGCTCTGTGAACATTGGAACATGTTTGCTAAGTTGTTTTGTTACCATGTTACCATTATTTTGATCGTTTGATCCATAATTGTATACTGTTATGCAGCTAGTTAAACCATACTGTTATGCAGCTAGCTAAACTCCGTTCTTCCTGTGGCCGGCATGGAGCGGCACGAGGTTAGCGTAAGTGCAACAGATGTTGTGAGCATTGTGACTGTGTTTAGTTTAGTAAGACACACAAACCGAGTATGAGGTTGTTAATGTGTATGTGTGTGGTTCATTTTCACTATGTTTATGGGTGTGAATAAGTACAAATGTATTTGTGGATTCATTTCTACAGTAACTGTAAATAATAAGAAAAGTGAATGGAAAGAAAAGGCATAACATTGTTTAAATATTGTATACTGAAAGAACTGTTGTAAATTACTACTTCTGAAAATTATAAAAATTCTCAATGAAGCTGCCAGAGAGGAAACACCGTGTCCGAGCAACTTTATTGATATCTCCCCTTTTCAGGGCGCAACATATGGTACGTTGGTAGTTTCAGAAAGCAACCTTTAACATTGAAGACTGAAATCTAATCACTTGATCTGAGTCCGAGTGACAACTGATCAAGAATTGGACGGATGGACCGGCAAAAAAACTGAGATGCACTGATGTACTCACCGGTTTGTGTGTCCACCTCAGTCTCGTAGAGTCTCCAACTTTTCGCATCTGGTAAACAAATGTCTTCAGTCCTGGTCTTTCTCTTGCTAGGATGAGAATCACTTCTGGATGTAGCCTCAGCTGGAGTGTCTGGAAGCAACACGATAAAGACAAAGTTGTGATGATTCTGTGTTTTGGTTTTCTCTCTCTCCCTTCCCTTCCTGTTCTTCCCCTGCAGGTCATGTGTGTGGCTGGCTTCCCTGCTGCAGCAGACAAGGCACACCTGTTCTCACTCACTCATCAACCTCTCCATAAAAGCCTGGTCTTGACTCCACTACTCCGCCAGATAATTCCATCTCGTTCGGTAGCGCAGCCTCATGTTTTTTTCCTCGGTTTCTGAGCTTGTGTCTTATGAGTACTAATCCGCGTTTTTTTCCCTTTTGCTACGCAGCCCTCCCGTGTGCCTTGCTGCTCTTCTACGTTTTTGTTGTCCCGTGTTCGTGCCTTCCTGTGGACATCCCAGCCAGCACCCTGGCACCCTAAATAAACTCTGCCTTCGTTCCAAGTCTGTTTCCAGTCTCTGCTTTGGGGTCCAACCAAAACAAACCCTAACAAAAGTAACATCGCACCGATAAAGAGTAACACTAGTAAAAACCTCCTGATCTCCTGATTTCACCTTAGATGTTAAGATTTCGTCCACTGAACTGATTTAACAAACTAACTATAGAAGGTTTCCAGAGATGTTTGGATGTTTTTACAATTCATGGCTGTATTCTAATTTCATACAGGTACAATAATCATAGCAATAAATATACAAGAAGTGTTTAAAAGTTATGTTAGCTAGTTGACAGCACAATGAACATAGTCATTAATATCAAATATGTTTCAGATATGCCACGTTTTACCAAACTACCCATAAATCAGTAGTTTGTACAGGACGTGGCTGAACTGAGATACATTGAATAAAAGTCAATACTTACATATTTGTGTGTTCTCCTCAATGCAGTCCAGCCTCATCCTCTTCAAAGCTGGTAAATCAGTGTCTGGACTTCTGTCCTTTCTCTTCCTTGGATGAGCACTCTGTGAGCCTGATTGCTGACATCGTGGCATGTGGTCATCCAACAAAAGGATATTTGAAAAATCAAATGCCAACTGCTGTACAAAAGGATGCTCTCGGTGGAAGTGCCAAGCAGGAATTACCCAGTTGGAGGTGTTGCACTCGCCCAGGCTGGTAGATGCTTGTAGGTTCGACCATGGTGGCTGCACTGGCTGAACTGGCTTCGTCCGACAGACTTCCATCAGCTCAAAGCACAATTTCACACTGAAAGAAAAATAGTTGACTTGAGAACCTACGCCGATCTCCATTATTTGAGAGATTTATGTCTTTTTAAGACACAGGATCTTAATTTTGACTTACTAGAAGCTGTCGGGGTGTTTCTCTTCAATGTAGTTTCCTTCGGGCTCTAAAAAGAGATAACAATTCATTTACTTGATGTGTCCCAAATGTCTTGAAATTGACATTTTCTGGAGCTTTTCACATATAAAGAATACAGCAGGTGATTGTCCGTATCAGACACTTTCAGAACCACCGGAAAACTTCTGAAACATTCAGGCGGGGTGTGTAGCGCTCGCATGAGGCAGGAGTCGATGTATGAATTACATTTTTTTACAGCATATCTAAGATAGTTGCAAAAGAAGCTACTAACCTTCAGGATCCATCGTTTTCTCGCTCCACGTTTCTTCCTTTTACTGAAAAAACATCTAGTCTCCTGTGCAATTTTGAGAAGTCGCTCCGGTATCCGACTCTGAGTCTGGGTGATAAGTTGTAACTGTAGGAACAACACACAACACGAGTAAGATCATTGAGTTGCTTACTAAAACCCCGAAAATTCTGAGCTCCGTGGTTCAATGGAACGCTGCATCAGTGAGTCAGTGTGTGCGTGCATACACGAGCACGCAACCTTAAAAGCACTGTTATCTTTCCCTCAAGTTCTGGAACTGTCATACATTTATAGTAATCGGTTGCTTATTATGATCAGTTTGGCCTCGGACAAATGAGATCACTGTACACGGTTTCCACTGTATTCAAAACAATTACTTCATATGTTTTGATTCTAATACTGACCATGTCATATTCACAGTTTCAGGGAAAGTTGCGACCCCAGGAACAGCTCTGCAGCAATGCAGCCCAGAGACCAGATGTCAGTGGCTGGTGTTAATGGAAGTCCCAGCATGCTCTCTGGAGCCCTAAAAAGAGGATAATGAGTTATTACATTATTGCAGCACATATTTCATTTGCTATGGTTGTAGAATCTGAAACAAGTTGCCAAATACTTGCCTGTAGGCAAGTGGCTGGATGCACGGCGTGTTCGATTCTATGTCTGCAACAGAACAGGCCAAGCCAAAGTCAATCAATTTGACCCTGAATGGCTCGTTGATATGGTCCACCATCATGATGTTGTCTGACTTCAGATCTGTGTGGACAATGTCTATCCTGCGCAGTAACTCCAAAGCTGTGGCCATCTATCAGGGTAAATTACAACATAAAGTCAGCAGCTGTACAAATTATCAGAGGATGTTTCTGAATATCTTCTTCCTCTTTTGTCAGATTTTGAAGACATCAGTTGCATTAAACAGTCAAATACAAGGATTTTTGTCAACCCACTGCACAGAAGAACAACAAGCTGGCACAACAATAATGCCCTCAAATCAACAACAACTGACCGTTCATTGGTCCCTCCACCACTCCACTCTTTAACAAGTGTATGGAGCAGTTCAAACTCTAACTTGTTATTTGATAGTGTTATATTTGCAGACGGATCAATCCTAAATGTCGCTGCTCTTGGTAAAGTAACACATATGCAGCCTCAAACTTAGTTTTTAGTTTGGAAAGTCTAAATATCAGCGAAAGGAGGTATTTTCAATCAGTGCTTGGAGCTTGATGAACGAGATACGCATGATAAAATCAAATCACCTTCCAGAAATTAACGCTTTGTGGTAGTGGGGCGTGGTCAGCGTCGGCTGCAGGAGGGAGGGAGTGGGGATGGGGTTCTGGGATCGGTGCCAGAGAGAGTCTGATTGTACACAGGTGTTCCAGTTCAACTAATGACTCTCTCCTCTTTATCAGCAGTAGCGCGCTGGGGCGCGGGGGCCCGGGAACCAGGAGATCACTCCCGGACTGATAACCTCAGAGTAACCAAGCTAGTTGCTTGATGTATGATTTAAGTTTATGTTTGTTGGGGAGCAATAAAGAAAGACATTGAAAGACACAACCTGATTCCCCTTGTGTTCATGACGAGGAACTCACGGTAAGGCCGGGTTCACACAGGACGCGGAAGCGCAGCCGCCTGGCGGTTCACACAGGACGCGCATTTCTCCGCGCCGGTCATCCTGCGATTCCTCTCCGTGATGGAAAACGCACTGCACTTAGGAGACCCGTTGACCCAGTAGTAAAACAGCATATACTTACTTGTGGCTCCAACATTAACTGCAACGGCGTCCCAACACTTATCTTTTTTGGCGTTGTCTTTATACAACATGTTCTGAGGATCATACAACTCCCTGTACTTCTCCACTTCAATTATCAACTTTATGTCATCCATCTTCAAGAATTTCTCCGCTGTTTGCTCCGTGCAATGTCGGGTGTCGGGGGGTAAATGAGGTAGTCACAAGTGACTACGCAACCCTATAGCCACCCCCTCTCTCTGTCTCTCTCTCTGTCTCTCTCTTTCTATCTATATGACTGTAGTGGATGGGCAGAGGGGGACATTTAATTATGTGATTGTGAAAATTGGGAAAATTAAAACTCCAGGACAACAGAAGGGGAATACAAAGTATGGGAATGCATATTTGATAATTTATGTCATATAAAATATGTAATTTATATCGTTTAAAATCATTTTTCAGTGTGTTTCCTGGCGCGATACACTCGCGGCAAGCGGAAAAAATAGACTCGACGCCGAAACCATCGGTGCAGGGCGCGAGGCGCCCTTGGCGCTGCGCGGCGCTTCGCAGTTGCTTGATGTATGATTTAAGTTTATGTTTGTTGGGGAGCAATAAAGAAAGACATTGAAAGACACCAACCTGATTCCCCTTGTGTTCATGACGAGGAACTCACGGTAACGCAGAGAATCTGTTACACGCTTCTATTGGAAATCAAAGGTAAACTGTTGTTTCGAACATTACTCAGGATTTTGAGTGGTAAATATTCCATGTGACAGTAACAGGGCTTGGTGAACAGCCAGTTGTATTGTATTCGATAGGAGTTCCTGTGTTTATGTTTACCTCTTATATGTAAGTACAACTCTCGTATAGAAATTACCTGATGCAAGATTGGGCGAATCTCCTTCACAGACAAACAGTGGGTAGGTCTCTTCTTCACAAAATCAAACAGACTCTGGTCCAGCAATTCGTACTCGACACAAACATACTCGTGGTCGACAAAAACACTGTTGAACCTCACAATGTTGAACATCATGGACACCTCCTTCTCTGTGAACTCTCTTTTCTTCATTATCTTGACAGCCACCATTTCACCAGTGGCTGTCTTCACACACTTGAATACTTTTCCATAGGTGCCTTCTCCCATAATAGACAGCACCAGGTAGTCAGAGAAGGGTGAGGAGAGGTAACCGATGTAGTCCTGGGACTGACCACATGGTTGAAGGGGCAATGAAGATGTTCTCGGAACCTGCATCTCATCCTCCCCCCTATAATGTAATAGCTGCCAGAAAAAAAGAAAAAGGAAAGAACAAGGTATTAAATTTTGTCTTATAAATCATAACATTTTACACATCCATTTACATTCTGGGATATGATTTGTCGAGCTCTTGTGAGGAGGAAAGTAGATTTACTCAAGCGTTGCACTGAACTCACTCAACTTCCAATGCTAATTTATACTTTTATTCCACCTCCAAGTATTTTTTTATCGACTATATCTATTTGATGCATTCGGTTACTTAGCAGATTAATCAATCAATGAATGAAATTAATGAAAATGTCCAAAAATGTCCTATTTCGCCAAATGAAATCTGCCCTTGATGAGTTCTTCCCATACCCATATAGCATACTACTAAGTTTCATGGTAACAAACAACAAAATCAACCAAAAAATTATAATAGTAATAAACTTACCATGTTCTTCCATCAGTGGTTGGATGTGTTCCACATGTGACATGTGACAAGTGAAGACTTGTCACATTCACTTCGTCTATCGGCGGCTCGGGACCAAAACAGATCAAAGGTGTATTGCATCCTATTTATTAGGATCCCTATTGATATTTGATAGTTAGGTTGCCAAACGTTTTTGATCTACTCTGGTTGCCCCCTGCCAATAAACCGAACAGAGAAGAAGAAAGCACTCCATAAGCCGACCATAGACATCCATTATTAATTCCCAAAATTCCAAGAACATAGGTATGGCAGCATCAAGGAAGCTGTTAGGTTTGTAAAGGTATGGGAAGTGGGGAAGTTCCCAGTTGGTTGGAAATAGGCTGTGGTTCTTCCTATTGGGAAATTGGGGAAGGATCCTTCAAATCCAATGAATTTCATTTTATATCGAAAGCAGAGGAATCTTATCTTGCCTTCAGAGTGGATTAAGGAGGCGAAGAGCGACCATGGACCCGGTCATATGCTTGAAAACAGAGGTTAAGAAAGCACAAGTTTATAAAGAGTCTGTAATGACAGTGTTTTGTGATGTAGAAAAGGCCTATGATGTGGTTTGGAAGGAGGGATTAATGATTAGATTAAACATGATAGCAGGTAGGACTTATAATTGGATCAGAGACTTTTTATTTGATAGGTTTATTAAAGTAAGAGCTGGGACAACTTTATCAGGAAGGTATATGGTGGAAAGTGGTGCTCCTCAGGGCAGTGTCATTAGTCCTATATTGTTTTGCATTATGATTAATAATGTTTCCTCTCATGTTCAGGGCGACATTGGGCGGTCAAGAATACAAGAGGCAATTAATGTTGTAGAGCAAATGTCATATTCATTCAACAAAGAAGGCATAAATAAACCAAGCCAAGGCAAACAAAAATGCAAGTTGGTTGCCTTGGCTCAAGTAAGCCCACTTCTTCTTTGTTCGGTTTATTGGCTGGTGGCAACCAACAAAGAGGATTCTTAACTCCTTTGAACATGCAACTTCATATGTAGTGTGTTGCAGATCAAAGGAGTTATCAACCTGGTATTGCAGTAGGTGTGGGATTAATGAGTTGCATTTTGTCAAACTGGAGCCGCTCCCTCTATCTTTTCCAGGATTATCAAGCCTAGCTTTAAGAAAAAAATCAGTTTTTATGAGTTGTTCTTGAGGAAAAGACTTTAAATCATAAATAATTAACTTGATTTTTCCTTTCTTGACTAATACATCATACTTTGGCTTTCTAATAATTGCACATGTGTGCATACATCATATTTGGGTGCATGCCAGTGCAACTCTGTGTGTGTGTGTGCGTTTGTTTGTGTGTGTGCAGGATAATAATTGTTCGATCCGTGTGAAACTTCCCAGACCTGACCTCTCTGGTGAAAGTGCTCTAGAGTAGTTGGCAGAAACAGCTGCAGATAAACTATGAATGACCTACGGTCTATGTGAATGACAGAAAGTTAGCTTAAACTAATCCCCTCTTGTAAGGAAGCCTGCAGGGCGCTCCGACAATGCAGCAGGTCTGTGTGTCCTGAGACCTCCGCACCTCTGCACTTATCAATGCCTCATATATCCAGTGTTGCCAACTCCTCAGTAAGGAAAGTAGCTATTGGCTGTCCTAAAAGTCGCTAGAAGTCGCTAAATGACGCCATCGCCTAATTTGCATAATTGTAGTGGACGCTGTAGGAGAGAGGAATAACGTCGTGGGAGAGACAAAAAGTGAGTAAAAAACACCCTAAATATGTTTAGAACTACAAATGAGCTTTCTTCTGTTGATTCTTGTTCTTTTTATTTTTTATTTTGCCATTGAAATAGGCCATCACTTCTCAAAATAACTTCATGACTTGAATGCTTTGTCTAGACCCACATTACATGATTCAATTTGGTCCTGTATTGTCAAATGTTAGAATATCAAATTTAATCAAAAGACTGTTATGTGGGGTGGAATTGCTAGCTCTACGTCCAACCCTCCTCCTTTATCCGGGCTTGGGACCGGCAAAGTGACCCAAAAGAGACACTGGCAGAGTTACTTAGGTTTCTTCAAAAAATGTGAAGTCAGGGGAAAACTGGCAGTACATTTTTTTACACTTCATATTAAGGCAGGCTCAGTGAGATATTGTGATATCAAAATATGATATTATATATTATAATAATAATATCATATTCATATTTGGTCACTAAAGGAGAGATATCCTGTGGCAGGATTTCTACTTTGTTGGTTGAGCAGGTTTTTGACATGGCGACACCACTAGATGTCAGCAGAATACAGACTAGAAAAGACGAAATACATCCATGTATAGTTATTCTGTACATGGATGGAAATGTGTGTTTTAACATTTACATTTTGTTTTTGATGTTAATGCATTTCTATACATATTCTGTTGTGGTATAATGATGCATTTCATACAGCATGTACACATTTTCAGCATAGTAGAACCCACATTAAATGAATCCAAGGAGATGATCAACCCCAGTGTGCTGATATGAGTGTGTGTGTGTGTGTGTGTGTGTGTTAATGTGTAGAAGTGTACGTGTGCTCTTTTTGTCCCTGGTTATGAAACACAGGCAAACTGTTAAAACTAGGCCAGTGTCCCTCCTGTCACACTGTGGCCTGTGGCTGGGGTGCAGTGCACGGAGAAGCCATAGCCATGTTCTCCTCTAATCCTCACAAATGTGGGATTTATATGCAGAGGGAACATTTTTCTTGAAGGCTTTATTCAGGGCAAATGGATCCTAACTACTGATCCACAGTTTGATAAACTCAGCAGGAGCTCAATCAGTGAAATCAGATTCTGAAGTGTCTTCGAGGAATAATACCTCAACACACACTTTATCTGTTTCCATCCAAATTATAACCGAACCACTATTATTGATTGATTAAAGACTAATGTTAATCATATTATTGCTGGATTTGTATACTGGTTAGATTGTGAGATGATCAATCACCACAACCGGTATAAACAATAAGATGCTGAATACTATCATGATAATTGTCACTGCCAAAACTTTATTTATAAAGCACCTTTCAAAACACAGTTACAAGGTGCTTGAAAATGAAAAATTTAAGCAAACATTAAGTAGCAATTATAAACGATTTGAAGATCACAAAACAGTAAAAAAAAAAACAAGATCAAATAAAACATTGTAAAGAAAAAAACGTGTCTTTAAGAGAGATTTTAAAGAGGATACAGAGATGCCAGATGGATCTTCTCAGGGAGTTTGTTCCAAAGAGTGGAGTCCTGACAGAAAAGGCCTGGTCACCCTTGGTCCCAAGCAGTGTACTTAGGTGCAAGTCTAGAATGGGCCTTAGTCAGCAATCAAATTTTAAAATCAATTCTCAAATTGACTTGAAGACAATGAAGAGAAGCGGAAATCTGAGTAATATTATCTTTTAGTAGATTTGGTGAAAAGTCTGCTGCGTTTTAAACGAGCTGTGACTCCACTTAATTGCAATAAAATATACGAGAGGTAATGAAGGCACACTGGACGAATGTGCAACTACTTCAATTCGATCAAAGCACATCAAGCATGCCATGCAATTACAAACAACAAAAAGTTCTACAGATTTAAAATACTTTGCTATAGTTTGGTCTTGTTCAGGCCTGAAGCTTTCTCACTAGTGATCAAATGAAGCCGGTGCATTAGCAGTAAAACTCTGGTGTGTGGACAACACTGAGATTTATTCTTATTCCACCCTGTTGCTTTCTTTGCCAATACAATTACATCATAACCATGGCAACCGGCCTCTATGCGGTGCTGGCCTGTGTGAGCTACGTTGCTGTAGCAATGGGAGGCCTCTCTAACAGGCCACATCTCCTTTCTTCCTTTTCTTTCTCTCTCTCGCTGTGTGAGGACGAAGCAGCAGCTCAAACACACACTGGAAGCTTATATGTGTGTGTGTGTGTGTGTGTGTGTGTGTGTGTGTGTGTGTGTGTGTGTGTGTGTGTGTGTGTGTGTGTGTGTGTGTGTGTGTGTGTGTGTGCTGGATGAGATATTTGAGATATTCAGTGGTTCTGTAGGTGCAGTAAGTACAGTGTAGTCTCAGATTCATTCTTCATAGTGTCAAACCGAGCAGATGGGAGCAGCTCCTCCTGTGTGCTGACATCTTGGGCTTGCTAAAATATGGAGCCTGTTGTGTGAAGACCAAAAACATTTGATCCATTGATGATTTTCAGGTATGAGCTGATCACAAGCTTGTTTTCACTGGAGTTCTTCCTCCAGAGGCCGAGTTGTGAATCCTGCCCGGACCTCCAGCTGCATGTCTCACTCCACTGACTGTCAGCCTAAAGACCAAAATGCCATAAAAATAATCATCATAATAATCATCAACTTGGAATTCACACAAAACTATTAGTGGAGTTGTTGGGCTATAGGGAAAAGTGTGACTTCTTATTGTCTCAAATCCCTCTCATTAGGCTGTGAGAAACTAGACCTGGTCGAATCAGAGAAGTGGCTGTTCCAGTGCACTGCGGGTGTGATGATAACATGAGAAGTGTTCCGTGTGTGCATGTGTTAATGCTGAGGATTTCAGGCAGGAGGTCAAAAAACCTGATCACAGATTGAGAGCAGGGATTATAACAGATTTTAAAACACCGACTGATGAAGGCACAAATTCATGATACGTTTACATTTATATGTTTTGATACAATTTGTTGGATGAGGATGACATTTCAATTCGTTTCAAACTGTGAGGGGTTCCACATTTTTGCGTGGGTTTAATTTTCAGCTCTGATTGTGAATTATATTTCTATAATATCTGTGAATATAGTTGTGTTATTCATGGACTGCAAGGAGGGCAGCACTGCGGAATGAATGAAATATTGATGAAGTGGCGGTTTCTCTGTACAAATCAGGAGCTATACCTGAACTCGACTCTGTATAATAAAAGTGGCAGAAAACTGAAACTTCTTCATATTCGTATTATCAATGCCTCAACACTTAACAAAGAAGTCACAAACCACATACACAATGGAATTATTATTATAAATAAATCACATGATGGACATAGATTAGAACAGGATGTTGTTTAATACTATATGAATCACTAGATCAGATAAACCTCCCATATTACTAATATACTGGTATTATTCATCTTTAAATATTCAGTGTTTGGATTTATGTGTTGTAGTGCATCCAAACAACACTCATTTAATTTGGTAATGTTCAGATAAGATTCTGGTGAATCTGTTAATCTCACACAGAATGAGACATTCTTCGGTATTCAAATGTTAATGGATGTAAATATTTGGATCTCAGCTCTGTATCTTATTTTGCTCATGTTATTCTGCTATTTATTTCAATATTGTTAAGCTTGATGTACATATATATCCTCCTACTCAGAGATTAAACTGGGATTTGTTGTGTGGGGGGGGCTCTGTGGTTTCAGGGTTTCCATGGGAGTATATGTACGACAGTGTATTAGGGCCATTCAACTGAAATTCAAGCCTTGATCCTGTGAAAGACTGTAAGCTTGTTCCTGTTCATAAATTAAAGATGTGTTTCCCTCCCTAACTTACCTTCCACCTCACTGTCTGCCATCTGCCTGACTGACCCACAAGTGACCGCCTCACCCCCCAGAGAATTCTGCCTGTAAAAGTGCCTCTAGTACATTCTAATACTACAATTTTAATTACTGCATATTCTGAGTTGGTCTTCCTGATGGTGAACATGTAATGAATTATTATATATTCCTGGAAACATTGAGCTGAAGCCTTTTGTGAGGCCATTTGACTTGATGCTTGTTATTAGGATGCAAACACTAACAGACTATAGTGATGCACTCACCAGACATTACATTACATTACATCTCATTTAGCTGACGCTTTTATCCAAAGTGACTTACAATAAGAGCATCAACCATGAGGGTACAAACCCAGGACAACAAGAACCATGTAAGTACATTACCTTCATAAAAGCCAAACTACAAGTGCTACATGTAAGTGCAATATACAGTATAAGTGCATCTAAACTTTAAAAAAATTATATAAACACCAGACGTTGGTTTATTAGACATTATCTTCTTAACCAAGGTGTAGTAAGAAGAGATGTGTCTTTAGTCTGCGGCGGAAGATGTGATGACTTTCTGCTGTCCATTTAGGACCAGGACAGCAAACAGTAGTGATTTTGTTGAGTGGCTAGCTCGCAGTGAAGGAGCAACAAGCCAACGGCCTGGGGTGTAAGGTTTGACCATGTCCTGGATGTAGACTTGGCCCGATCCGTTCACAGCACAGTACGCAGGTACTAGTGTTTTGAAACTGGTAACCAGTGAAGGGAGCGGAGGAGCGGAGTAGTGTGAGTGAACTGAGGTAGGTTGAAGACAAGTTGAGCTGCTGCATTCTGGATGAGCTGCAGAGGTCGGATGGCACTAGCAGGCAGACCAGCCAGGAGGGAGTTGCAGTAGTCTAGGCATGAGATGACCAGAGCCTGGACCAGAACCTGAGACGCCTTCTGAGTGAGAAGGGGACGTATCTACAGGAGTGGGTTGTTGCAGTAATGTTGGAAGAGTTGACTGTTGAGTGTCACACCCGGGTTCCTAGCAGTCTGGGTGGGGGCTACCAGGGGCTAAAGTTGTCTGGGGTGTGAATTGTTTGCAATTTAAAAATAGATGAAATAGACAAAAGGCAGAAAAGGTTTATAACTGTTAAGGACTTCAGATAAGTAAAATAGATGCAGAAGACAAACTGTCAAAATGTAAATATGGACACGAGAAGTATGTCAGGTAAACACAAACCATGGCTCAAAATGAGGCTTTGTATTCAATTGCAATGTATTACACCTTTAAATCGTTGTTGGATTTATTAGGAATAAGAAAAGTGTAACCTCTGCACCTCCACAGAAAATGTTTGGTAAAACTACTTACACCAATTGGAACACATGAATAAATTAAGTTATATTAACAAAATTGATAACTTTAATTTGAAAAGAAAAATAAATAAATCTTTTTACAGTTGATTAAGGTTTTTTTGGGGGGTAACTTTTCCTAACTCTTGCTGAGGGTTAAGGACAAAGGATGTTGCACCCTGTTAAGCCCTATGAGACAGATTGTGATTTGTGAATATGGGCTGTACAAATAATGATTGATTTGATTTGATCAAATCTCTTTTGTTGTTATATCCTGTGAGTAACTGATGGTTAAATGTTCCCTCTGTTTAAACTGAAAACATCTTTTCTTAGGACGTGTCATTCTGTTTTGGACAGGAAACTTTACCTGAACCGTCGGCACACAGCACAAAGTTTATCACTGTACCGTAAAGTCTGTGAGTATCTTCTGTTGTTAATAAACTTTTTTTTAAACGTCAAGTGTAAGTGGAGTTGGATTTTCTCTGCACCATGGTTCTCCTCTCCAAACTCCTTACAGCTTCTCCTTCATATCTTTCCTCGACCTCATGAGGTTTTTTACATCAGGGTTAAAAATGGTGGTTATGAAAGAGAATTATTTTAACTTTTCGACAATAGACAGTTTTCAAACTGTCTATTGTCGAAAAGTTTATACATAATATAAACACTAGAAACTACAGAAAATGTGGCACCTTGCTAAGCCCTGTGAGGCAAATTGTGATTTTATTTCAATATGGGCTGTATAAATAACATTTGATTAAATGATTGAATTTGATTGATTGATGTTGAGAGGACCTTTAATGTTTCCCTCAGGAGAGATTATCCTTTGTGTAAGAAGAGGTCTCCCTCAGTGGACACTGTTTATTGCAGAACAGTAGAGTGAGTTGTCTCAGCACAGTGATCATTCTTCTGTCTGCAGTGCAGGTTTCTCTCAGGTGTGTGGCACAAAGATTTAACAGAGAAGCTGGTGACACAGAACCTCACAGAACCATCTCCTCCCCCTCTCCTCATGAATATTGGGGAATTAATGCGTGCAGTCAGGCAGGGAGGGGGGGAGGCAGGGACAAAGGGAGACAGGAGGATAGAGAGGGAACTAAGGAGGGAGGGAGGGAGGGAGAGAGGGAGGGGTGAGCAGATGTCGTCAGAGGCCTGGCAGTGCGCAGGCTCCGTGCGCGCTGGGCTTGGATGCGTATTGATTGGAAAACAACGGGCTGTGGGAGGACAGATCAGGGAGGCTGCGGGCTAACGGGTGAGGGAAGGGACACGGACCAAACCACACCACCACGCTGCCATCTTTTCCTCCCCGTGATATTTTCCCTGTTCCTGCTTGTTCTCCATTTCACCCTGGAATGACTGGAACCGCCGCTGCTCGTCCGTCGCTGCGAAAGAGGGATTAGACACAAGATCCCGATCGCCTGAGAAGCTCCTGCTCCTCCATCACCAAGCCCCAGCACCCAGCGGCTCGTCCACTGCAGGTAATCCGTCTTCTCTGTGCCTGTCACCGGCCGCACACGCCTCCGCGCCCGCGCCCGCTCCAGAGCCCTGACCCTTCTCCGAGGTCCTCGCTGTGCATCATCTTCCCTACATCCTCCCTCCTCCTTGTAACCATGGTTTCCTCCGTCCATTCCATCCTCTCCTTCCTCGCAGCTCTTCTCTCCCTCCCCCACCCTCCTCCTTGTTCTTCCTTCTGATGAGCTGATAACATGCGCTTGCTGATTGAATGATCTCCATTTCCGCCATGGACCGCTTGAATATTGATGTGCGTAAAATGCGCCTCACGTATATTTGTGGGACAAACCCCTCAACGATGTCACTGTTATTTTTCCCCCAGTAATGACTCTGAGTCATCCAATGGCTGTGACTGATGTGAATGATCATTTCAATTCATATTCCTGATACACACCAGGATGGATTATAATATATATTCTATTATTGTTCTTATCTAAAATACTAAATAACCACCATGTAAACAATGGACAGTCTGTAGGTGACAAGCTTGAGGGAGAATAAAGGAACAATGTGCTTTGGATATCTGCAGTGGAATTGTTGGTCAATTTGTTGCTGGATCGCATGTGGTCCCATTGGCTCCGTTACATTAAACGACCTCTGATGAGCTCTTGTGATTGGCTCTTTTATCTTACCTGTATCCTTGTGGAGGAGGGGGATGCACCTGAGACCAGCACCACTTTCAGTGAAGGTCAGATACCCCCCAAAAAAGAACACCTCCACACCTTCCACTCTGCGGTCAGCTTTAATGCAGATGCTGTGATTTCACATTTCATTTTCCGTTGGAACAAAAATGTTGTTCCGCGTCCATTTTGCTAAATGGATCCAGCAGTAAATAGAAAGGCCACAGCATGACGGGAAAGTGCTATGGGCATGTTTTCACCATGTCAGGCAGCAGTGTATCAGTACCTCCTGCAAAGAGACCCTGTGGCAAGGTTAAAGTCAGCTGCTAATTTCCATGTTGACATTGAAGACCAGAGCACCTTCAGTCAATGATCTCGAGAGTCACCACCTGTCAGTCACTGTCACATAAAGGAGGCGGGGGGCAATTAATTGATCTGCTATTAAAATTAGAAAAACTGTGACTTATATCTAATAGTGAATTCAGATGAAAACAAAACGTAAATAAAAACACACTGAGGGACACAGACAGAGAAAAGCTATAAAGAGAGAGAGAGGGGATGTAATTGTGCAAAACAATATCCGGCTGCAGACGGAGCAGCACTCTGCTGAGTGGCGTGCTGGGGGGGAAGAGGCTTGCACAAGCTGGTTTTGAAATGGACTCCTCTGTACTCACCCACTTAGACCAGGCCACGGTCCAGCAAAGCACACAGGAGGAAATGTAGGCCTGACTACTGTAATTACACTGCGTCAGACGGCCTCACTTAAAAGTCTAACTGCAGCATTAAGTCCACCATTGACTGATGCCACCTTCTGCAGGACTACACCCTTTCACTATTATATGAAATTGTATAAAATTTTCCAAAAAACGAATGGCCCTCACTGGCACCAGGGGAAGTTCCCAGTACTTTATTTTATCTGTAGACTGTACATTTGAGCTGACATGATCTTACAGTTACTGTGATTTGCGCTCTCTTAATATATTCAATTTCTGTCAACTTTTAAGATATTTAAAATGAAGTACAGTTGGATGAAGAAACACAACCATATCCCCCCATTATTAACAAAGCAGAGACATAAAGCCCAAGTGTCCTGGCTGCTCCTTCTCAATAACTGCTGTTGGAAGGTGAGGGACAGTTTCTGTTGTTGCTATTAGGTTCATTCTTTCTTGTAATTGTCACATGTTAAAGAAAATGGAGGAGTAGAACAGGAAATGAGGAATGCTATATTGTTGGGCCCAATAATCAGCCGCAACATTAAAACTACTAGTTTTAACCAATAACCTGTTTTGAGTCAGTATTGTAATTTAAAGCTTATTTTGTATTTAATCTATTATTTCCCATGGTCTTCATGACTTGACCAAGTCAAACAATGGTTGTAATATTATGGCTGATATCATAATCTATAATATTAATAAAAAACAAAGAGACTTCTTGGTATGTGATAATACTGTTTGTCCCAGTAGAACCACTGGAGGTATAACTCACACATGCCAACAACAACAAACCCTGCTCCAGTTGATCGAAGAATGGAAGGGTATAAGTGTGTATATATATTTATATTACTGTGGGGTTAACTGTTAGTATTACAAACATACTACATACACATTAGGATTTGGTGAATATGTCTTGGATAATTCAGGAAACCATATTCATGTAGTGAAAACCTAATTGTAAAAAGTCAAAAGTCTTTTGTAGATTGCATGAACTCTCACTCCTCTGTGGGACAGAGAAAAGGCTTCAAACCCTTTTAAAAACTATGACTACTGAACGGAGGAAATTCAGAATGATAACTTAGAGACATAGACTTAACAAATTTAAAAGGGAATATATAAATATACCTCATCCTGTCAGCACCAAGATTTGACTATATTCTCCTCCATGGTTCACCAAGCTGCCCCAGTAACAGACTGAACTAAATGCTCAAGGGATTTAATAAAATGAAAATAAAAGACCCAAAATATGACTATGGATCTCCTGTGGCCTCCTGGTCGCCTGACTCTTTGTTTGCTTCTATATTTAATCCAAGATTAAATATTTAGTATTAAATCTGTTTCTGAACACTGAAGGTGGTGAGAAGGGATTGAGCTGTAAAATGTATCCATGTTTATATCTGACATGTTTGCATTGACAATGAAAGTTGACTCTCAGAGCAGCAGTTATAATTATCTATCACAATTTATGACGCCATTTAGTGAAGTTATAAATAAATCAATCTTGACACCTAGATATTCAGCATCAACCCCCTAAAGAAACCATTGGCCATTGATGTGCTTTGACAAATCGTCCTGTAATTTCATGTCCCAGGAACTTGGTAACCTCATCACTGAAATCCCTATGGAGTCAGTTAATTAACTGTGGGTTACCAGTAAAGCCAACTGGTTTGGTTCCCTTCGGGGCCTGGTCCCCTTCTGGCACATGCACCTCCATCTCCTCTTTGTCTAGACAACCTGGTGCCATTGCGGATGAGGTGAGGCCGCCATGATTTAGGAGACGCCAGATAAATCCTTCTGGGTTATTAGTAAATCTCGCAGATGGGGACAGATTAAAAATAATGAGAGGTTTTTGTGCTTTGACTGATCGGGTCTTCAAACATGTCCTGCAGCAGTGGCCTTTGAGAGAATGCTAAAGAAATGCAGAGCATCAGTTTCATGAGGATCAAACCCTTCACTGTGTCTGTTTCACGCAGGGCTTGGACATCAACCTGACAGGGGACATCATGGAAGCCCCTCTCGTGTGTTTGGATGAGGAGTTTGAGGATCTAAGGCCGTGTCGGATGGATGAGCTGGACAATCCAGAATTGGACCACTCCTCTTACTCCACCACCACCACCGTCCCACTGGCCACCATCACCCGGGAAGACTTCTCTGAGCTGGAGAACTTCTCTGAGATGATGAGCTTCAAGTCGATGGAGGACCTGGTCAACGAGTTTGACGAGAAGCTTAATGTCTGCTTCCACAATTACAACACCAAGACGGAGGTCCTGGCACCCATACGCAACCAGTCACACAACCAGGAGGATGAGGAGCAGCTGCAGGATGAAGAGTGAGTGACTAATGTTAATATTGTATAACAAGAAAATTGTTTTCTGGAACTCTCCGCCCATCAGCAGCCATCTGCTAAAATGTGATTTCCAGCCTGCAGTGATTGGGCTGTCATAGAGACAGTTCAGAATGAACTGGTGCTTTCAACACTTAAAACCATTCAAAAGCATTTGTAACTTCTACTTTGGGGTTTTTATTTACTTGTACAGTATCTATAGTACTGTACATTTGAACAGAGACCAGTCAAACCGAGGTTTACATCATGGGGACTAAAATGACTCAGGATGGGGCTGACACTGCATGTTCTGTTTTGGGCAGATGTACAGATTGGTTGTTGAGTGGTGATTCCCAAAGTGTCTGGGTTACTAAAGTTTTTGTGCTGGAGGGAGAACAATAGAAATTTAAAGTATACAGGCCCATTGTCATAAAAACAGCTAGTTTGGGTTTTGGTCAGTTGTATCACTATTGATAATTCATCCATCCTGGAGCCCACCCGGGGGAGGGGGTTCACTCTGGACAGGTCGCCATTGTATAGTATTGATAATTATCTATCAATATTATTTTATTTTAGAACATAGGGCAATTATCAATATCATCGTCATGTTTACGTGTGGCCTTCGAATCAGCTTTGGGAGGTTGCTTCTGGCCCGTCGTGGGTCTGGGGGGGAGCACGCCTGCTCATTTAGGTTTGGCAGATGTAAGGCAGAATTTAAGTGAGTTCTGTGGACGTCAGTTTTCTACAACAACTTTCATGCCATCTTTAATCCACAGAAGGAGATGAAGGAGATGGATAGCACAAATAAAAAGGAAAAATACAACAAGAGCAACAAGAAAAAAATATAAGAAAAAAAATCAAGTAAAGAGACAAAGAAACAAATGAAAGAATTAACAGAATTGCAAGGAACAATAAAGTATTGTTAAGTGGGGGGGCTGCTGGAAGCTGCAAAGTTAGAAATAAGCAACAACATTGTTCATGGAAAGTATCGAAAATCATTTTCAGCTGCATTGTTTTATCGACTGCAGATAACTGAAATAATACCTTATGTTTATTCTATTTCTATATTACTGTTGAACTCATAATATCCTACTATAGATAATTATAACCACAAATATGGTGGTTATAATTAAAATACCACAGCCAGACTCTCAGCACACACTGGAGCAGAAGCCTCCGGCCCTTTATGTAAATCACACTTGTATAGTCATTATGCTGCTGCTCTCACAGCCGAAGTCAAGGCCTAAACAGTGGCTCGGCAGCCGGGCACGACACACATGACGACAACCAGAGTGTTTCCACACACACAGACCGCAGCATCCTAAACAAGCAGTCAATCAGGGGCCTGACCCCGCCCTCCACCAGTCGGGCTGCGTGCTGAATTATTCAGAGGGCAGCGTCGCATGCCTCAGTTGGCTTTGGCTCTGTGGGTCTGTCTCCGTCTCTCCACCAGCTGACTGCCACATCCTCCACCGCCTTTTTTTTTTTTTTAAACACAGGCGTCCTCACACTGTGAATATGAATCAGGCTATAAATAGCCTGAATGTAGGTGTAAGAGGAGAGCGCTTGGAGAGGGATCACATGATTCTTCAGACACTGTTAAATCGTCTGTATTTATGCTGTGGACGATGATTAAGGACACAGGACTGTGGGTGGATAGAGTTTGACGGTACTACACTAATCTGCATGTTATTACCTTGAATAAAATCCTAATGCTTTACACTGATTGGTTATGGCACACATGAGGAAAGCAGTGTAGATATATTCAGGTCAAACATACCACCTCCAATCTATTGAGTCCATTAACAATGTCTCATTGGTTATGTTTTTTTTTTTACAACAATTCTACTCAATAATCATCAATTGAAGTTCCTAACTAGTCATTCACCTCAGTGCCACTCAGACACAGAATACAAGCAGCTATTAATAGAAAGTGAGACAGTTCTGAAGCTCCTAACACTGAAAATATGTCTTTTCATTCTGATTTAAACCAAATTCTCTCGACACTAAATCTGCTGTTTGGTTGAAAACAGTTTGTCACAAATTTAGTCCCAATCCCTTAAGTTAACTGATAGGATACAGATATATTGGTGATAATATGAAACAGCATGATTCCTCCTCTGTGGCTGAGGGCCAACAAACACAGCAGGTCGATGTTGTCACATGGGGATCCAGTTCATGTCGGCCAGAGACCACGCCCCCGTTTTACGTAGGCAGCATGTGCTGGTCATGTGATGTTGTTGTTGTTTTTGACTGTGGTATATTTGATTCGTTATTGTTCATTTGAAGGAAAATATTCAAGATTCAAGAATATTATTGTCAAGGTGCAAGCAAAACAAAATATGCAAATATTAAATAAAACAACTTTATATTAAAATATAAGCTAAACAAAATCAAATGAAATGAATTTCTTAAATTAAATATTAGTAAATGCAAGGCAACAAGGGTGCAAAGAGCAAACAAAAGCATGAGAGTACAATTAGACATTTGGAAATAAAAAATTTTTTTACTCCTAGTTCTAAAAACATATTTGAGTTGTGATTTGCTCCCGTGATGTCATCCAAGTATAAGCTGCATCAACTACTGTTCAGAAAGTTCACCCCACCAAGCTGAGCTTTCACTTCTTCCTTGGGTCCAGTGCATCCCACAGCAGCTGAGGGTTAATCTGCAGAATGTGCTGCTCTGTTCGTGTGAAGCCTCCGTCTGCGTCTGTTCCTCTAATGGTTTGGCTCATTATGTTGCTGTAGGATGAAGCTCTGACCACAGCTGTCTTGGTCTGTCTTGCTTTATTACTTGTCTTTCTCTCACCACTCTGACAGAACTACATAGTTGTGCTTCCTGCAGTGCAGTATATGCCTAATAATGTAGTTACACTTTGTTCCAACACTGCTGTTGTACTGACTGAGGGTTCATCAACTAATGTTGTTGTACCTCTGAGGGCTGTTTGAATTAATCTGCAACGTTTCATTTACCTCTGCAAACGCACGTTTTGGATTTACCTACATTTCTAGAATATCTGGAATTTAAGAATATGGTCTTGTTCTTAAACAATTCAACATTAGATTGTTATGTATCTGTTGTAATGTACATGCAGATACATACATACGTATGTAGTCAGCTGCTGGTTAGCTTAGCATCAAGACTGTAAACTCTTAAGGGCTAAATTGTCAATAACTTATTTCAGTGTGCTAAAGACAGACATTGTTCTCTGAATATTCAGTATGTTAACAGAATGTAGGCAATCCAATGTAATTAGGAAAATATACATTTAGCACAAATTTACTTAATGTTACATCAAACATAAAAATGGTTAAACAGTGCAGTATTTAGAAGGTTTATTTCACTATCAACATTTATTGTTTAGTTTTCTGCTAAGGGTTAAGTGTAATAAACGCTGACCCTGTTTATGTGCTGGCGCTCACATCCGTGGCACACAGACATGGCTGGTGAGGTAAGCTGTGAACTCAATAGCGTCCACTGTGTGATGGGGTGTGGGCAGTGCCACTGGGAGCAGGGCAGCAGGCCTGGAACAACCTCTGCAGAAACACAAAGGCTCTGAGACAAAGGAGACTTCTCTTCCAGTTCTGTTTCTGTCCTGCTCAGACAGACACTTGCTCCGGGTGCAGCCAGAGACCAGCAGCACGATGATGTGAGAAGCTAAATCTCTGCTCAGGAAATCTTTTAACGAGTAGTAAGCTGTGCTTTATTTTCTGTTGTGCATTGTTCCTCTGCAGCCTCCAGCTCGGCACATTGACCACCATCAGTGACTTGTCTCATTGAAATATTGACTGAGTTGCAGGCTGCTGAAGACGGGTCTGAGTAAACCGCCTTTACAAGCTGGCAGATAAAACAACACACCAAATCCTCGTCTAATGCTGTTATATAACTGTGTAACTACACCGTGTGTGGATACAGCAGCTTAGCATCGTAGACGGCCTTTAAAGCTGAGGGCACCAACCGTGTTTTTGTTTCTTTGTTTCTTGTTGATATTTGTGTTACCTGAAAGTTACTCACATGTGTGCATCGCTGTGTTTTTGTGTGTGATTTGACAGTGTGTGGGATGCTCTAACTGACAATTACATCTCCACCTGGGACGGCCCTGATTCAGAGGGACTCAACGGCAACCTTTCTGACCAGGAGGTAAATGGCATCCCCATCTTTCTTTATGTGGTTTATAGGGAACGACTATTAGGTTTGCTATTGATTTTTTTAAACTAATTTTAATTTATTTCCTATAACTTTTTCGCTACATGTATGGTAAACATTTATTTTCTTTTGCTGAGAAACATTTTATTTAAATGTCTCTCTTATAGAAATGTTCTTCCCTCTTCCTCTTTATAGTTGATTTATAGTTGGTCTACATTTTATTCACCTGTCCTCAGGAGCAGTTTAGTACCATTGCAAATTCACTGGGATGATGTTTAGTTAGCATGAATCTGTGCCTCAGAAGCATGAACCATGAATGGACAGCTGATTCTGATACTGTTTCTTTACACATGTTGTGCTGCAGTGAGTGTGGTTTGATTCAAACTATTACTAGAGGTCTGAGCCAGGAAACAGACTCACAGCCCCAGAACGGGACATGTTTGTTCTTATCTCTTATTCCAGTGGCTACAGATAGTTGCATAAATGTTCTGTTGTCAGCATTTTAAATCATGATCCTCACAACACATTATTGTTTAGTCCCTTGACATGGTTTTAGATTTCTGGAAATGTGTTGCGGAGGAAAAAAGAGCTGCTGACTGGCTTGTTCTTTTTGAGGCTTAATCTCGTGCTGACACGTGAAGACCATGCCTGAGCAACCCTGACGGCTCTGCCATTCAGCAGAGCTTCCCCCCCCCTCCTTAATTGGCTGTCACATAGAACTGGACAGCAGCTCTTAGCAGTCAAGGCCGTGTTTGGGCTGGTCAAGGCCTGAGCAGACATGTCGTCCCAGAGGGAGAGGCTTGCTGTGAGAATGCACCAAAGTACTCATGTGCTGTTCTTGTATTTTCACTCCAGTTGTTTATATTCTCCCTTTATTTGAAAGTAAATGTTTTCTTGTGGTCATTTGGTTTGTAGGTCAAGCAGTTTTATCTTTGTCTTTAAATAGGTTCACACGTTCTGTCCTGAGCTGCCTGTTCTAATGAGGTTAATCTATTTATTTTAAACAAATCCACATTATATGTCTTTCTGCTGTGAGCTGGGAATTCTTCAGGAAATAGCAAATGAAAAATCTGTCATGAACTGTCCCACTGTATCAAATATTTTTTTTTATTATTTATTATTATTATTTATTTATTTATTACTTTTTTATTCCTACTTGCTTTGGTACAACTGCTCAACAAGGAAGAAGTAAAGGAGTTCAATCTACTATAAAAATGACTATAAATACTATTAAGTATGAATGAAACATGGAAATGTGCAAAAAGTAAAGAAAAAGGTGTGAGACAGAATCACAGTGAAGTGCAAAAAAAGTAAATTAACAGTGATTTAACGGTAAATGAATTGTAAGTAGTGCAGTGTTTGGGCTGTTTGGCCTGTGGTGATACTTGCGGCAGCTTTCTTTCTTTAATTGTAAAAGTGACGTGCAGTAATTGAGCAGCTGCTGCACAAAGAGCTGTTCACCTGTTAATTCAAAGTTGAGCGAAGCTCGAGTCAGTTCACAGAACCTCAAACTGGACAATCAAATGTCATTGCCGTTTTCCTGATCGACAACATCACATACGTTGATGAGTCCCAGCCGCCGCTGCTACAGAATATTAGTCACTTCATTTTTTTAAGTATTGAGCCTATCGCGAACGGTTGTGTTCCACATTCAGACGCACATTATCTTGAATTATTAGATAGATGTGGCAAACTGAATGAGAAGTGTAAAGTGGGTCAACAGTAAGTGAACAGTGTAGCAGAGCACTGATGGAGATGTGCAGAAAGAGGAGGAACTGTATAACTGGATGGCCACAGGAAGGAGGAACCACATGAGCACAGTCTGAAGCTCTGGCTAACAGAGTAGAGGTTGGGAGACGTTGCCCATGAAGGAGAGAAGTAATGACCACATCCTCCTCTATATGGCTACACACACAGGACTGAGCTGCTCCTCTGCATCACTTTGTTGTGTCTGGTGTCGGCTGCCACTCTCAGGCCACTGCCAGCAGCCCACAGCGTAGAAAATGGCACTGGTCAACACAGACACATAAAACATCTGCAGCATGACACTGCAGACGATGAAGGACTGACTCTGACTTACTGACATGAAGTTCAAGGTGAAGAGTCAATAATGAGCAGTAAAGATAAGTATAAGACTCTAAAGCCGGCTATCAGCTCCTTGAAGCTGTAATTTGGCAAGAAGGTGCTTTAAGCTAAATGCTAACACCACCCTATGCCCACCATGACAAAAGCTGGCATAAAGGTAAAAAGTGATGTTTAGCAGGTGTAATGTTCCATGTTGTTCGTCTTTTAGTTGAGCAAATGTTTTTTTTTCATTTGCACTAAATAGGTGGACGGGAGTGGCATTAGTTTTGCAGGAATTTGGTCAGATAGCAAAGTGACCTGTTGACATGATGATGGTGCTGGATTCATGTCAGAGGGTCACCTACGTGATTGAATTCCGTCTGAGTGGAGAGAGAAGAATGTCTGAAGGAAATTGTCAAGAAATTTCACACATGCTTGCAAATAAGGAAAAGTCAGGGATTCCCTAAAGTCAGAAAGATTCATCCTCTGGTACCATAAGTGTCAATAAACCAATCCCCAATAGTGCAGTTGTTGATATTTTTAAATCTGGACCAGTAAAGCCCACATTGCCGTCCCTATAGACCCACTTCACGCTGCAATTATAAATTAACTATAAACTGACAAATACAAAACATTGCAAATAAGTCCATAAATAAAGTCTAAACTATTTAAGCAAGTTTACAAATAGAATCGTTGATTGCTTTTTAAAAAGCGATAATTAATAATGTAAAACCTTTCAAATTTTCAAACATGACACTTGCAAGTAAGTGTGATCCCAGACTGATCTCCATATCCTAGACACTGATCAAAAAATGATGATGTATTTAGTTTAATATTCCAATGCAAAGTGGCAGCTACGAGTCTTCTTAGCCTAATTTTCTAAGTTAGGCCTCCTGTCGGTATTTATTTCTCTGTTGACTGGTTTCCACCTTGTGTTCTGCTATCTGCAGATTCACGAAAAAGAGGAGGAAGAGATGAATGAGAAGAATGACAACGCCAAATGCCTGAATGAAGAGCCTCTCATAACAGCTGATCAGGTGTGTGTGTGTGTGTGTGTGTGTGTGTGTGTGTGTGTGTGTGTGTGTGTGTGTGTGCCTGTCTGTCTGTTGTGGGGACTGTGTGTGGTTAGCAGGGGTGTGTAGAGTGAAATGGGATAATGTAGAATGGGCCGTGAAAAAATATGTCTCAATCTTGTATGAGCTGCAGTATTTTCTACAAGCTGAACGTCTGTAAAGTAGGAGTTGTGGTAATTTAGATGTCTGGTGAAAGAAAGGCATTAACAAGGGTTTATCCATCGCTGAATAAAAGAAAAGATCTGATCCTGGCACTGCTCTTGAGCTGGCAGACACCTGGCTTAGTCATACTGTTAGAATAGTTGGAGACGTTCCAGTCACCCTCAAAAAATGCTTACACACTGCAACCCAACAGAGCCTTTCTGCTTTAGGGCCAATCACCATCACTTCTGTTTTATTTGCACTAAACATTAAAGGTTACCGTTGTTCTTTTTCTGCAAGATTGTGTAGATAGACACGTGTATTAGAAACCTAACAGTAAAAAACAACCTGTCATTGTTGATTGTGGCCTTCACATTTTGATTGTTCAGTCTCCATGTTGTTTGAATTGCAATTGCACTTGCGCTGATCTGAGTGCCGATGGGCATGTTGGCATGTGGTCAGGAATATTGTTTTCCAACTGGAGCTGACCTCCGCTGCTGCAGCCTGTGTCGACATAAATAATGGATTTAAGTACATGTATCCTTCAGGAGGAGACGTTTGGTATTTCACCGGCTCCATTTTACTGATAAATGACGGACATAAATGTGTGTGCTCTTACCAGTGTCTGCTCATCACTTTGCTGTCCGTCTACTTGTCTCCCTATATCTCTCCATCTAACTCTGTCGCTCTCTCTCTCTTCAAGGTAATTGAGGAGATAGTTGAGATGATGGAGAACTCTCCGGATCCTGGTGAAACAGAGGAGGAGGAGGATGAGGAGGAGAGCAGCCACTGCTCCTCCAGGACCAGCCCCTCACTGCTGGAGGAGATCCGGCAGCTGTCCGAGGCCTCCAACAACAACTGCTCCTACGAAGGTGAAACTAGAAATAATCCATGTTAATTCTTTTGTTTAATTTATGCAACTTCCTATCTGACACTGGGGCAGCAGCTGTGGAGAGTACTCTGTTCACTCCGAGCACTGCTCCTGCTCTTGTAAAGGTAAATCTCCGCTGGTCCAAGAAACAGTTCATCAGTACAATTGAAGTATTGTCACTGAACCTCCTCAAACAAGACCTTGCCACAAGCTGAACATAAAAAATGACATTTTCATGATTTATGGATTGATTTTTATATGAAGACCAGTTATGATGAAACACCAGCACAGACTGCATTAAATATGCAGCTTATGCTACGGATTACTGTCTGTAAATCTTTGTTTAGGGGGGAAAAGGTAAACTGAGCACCCTACACACCCACACACACACACACACACACACACACACACACACACACACACACACACACACACACACACACACACACACATTCACATTAGTCATCTGATTTCAGCAGGACCATAGGTGAGAGTTCCAGACGACACAGTGTTCTCTGCCTCGGCCTCCCTTTGCTGAGCAGATTGGAGATCCATGTGGTGGGAGTGAACACGGCAGTGCGTTGTTGACACATAGCTGTGTGAATAGATCCTGCCGTGTATTAAGATCATACATAGTTGTTCATTTTTTCTGGACTCAACTAGCAGGGCATACAATTTAAGGGGAGAAATGTCTTCAGTGCTAAAATGAGCCAGTGTTTGGTTAATATCTTTCTTGATAATTTTAATTAAATTAATGATATTGCCACAATGTCACTGTCACCTGCAGTAAATATTAGCTCTACTGATTTTGCAGTTTATTTGTATGGCACATTATCATCACAGAGATCATTCAATGTGCTTTATAGAAAAAAGAAGCATAAGAAACCAGTGTTTAGCACTGTGTTTGGGTAAGGAAAAATACTTTGGCACAAAACAACATCCAACTGTCCTTCTCTCTGCATTCATCTGGTCTACAGGCCTGAGCCTGATGCCCAGCTCAGCTCTGGTGGAGCTGCTGCACCGGGTGGAGGCTGCCATCCTGGAGTACTCCGAGGAGCTGGTCAGTAATCTGGCTCGGCGCGAGGAGCTGGAGTTCGAGAAAGAGGTGAAGAACACTTTCATCACGGCCCTGATGGAGGTGCAGAACAGGCAGAAGGAGCAGCGAGACAGCAGCAAACGTCGACGCCGGGACAAGGCCCTGAGCCTGCAGGGTGGAGGCACGCAGTCGGTGAACGTGGGGAACGCAGGGAACGCAGGGAACACAGGCTCCATGGGACGCACAGAGAAGACAGGGAGCATGCCTGTCAAGGTGAGAGGGAGGGAGGGACGGCCTTGTTTACTTCATACACTTATTAACATTTAATGAGTACATGTATGTGTGCCATAATTGTTGGGCCTGTCACGCAAACGTTTGATAACCTTGTACTCTCATCACTGTCAATACGTCAGAATTTATTGTGCAAATACGTATATTCTTGATTAGGTTTGCTGATGAATATGGACGTCCATGTTTAATCCAAAGTAAATAAGAGAAAGGTGAAACCACAGTGTGTGTCAGCTCTGCCCGACCCCCGACCCCCGACTGTGAGCATAATGGATCTCAGGTCCATTAGCTGCTAAAGTATCTTCCAGGAAAGATCCTAAAGTGCAGGTGACCCATTGTCTTCATACAGTAAGAGCCCAGTCCAACCTGCTCCTGTCCAGTAACAGAGAAACAGCCTAATGGATTTTCCCAGTATTGGTTAATCTCAGGTGTCTGAGGCTATAGTGATGAAGTCATGTGAATGTAAACATGACATAACGATGCAGATGCAGTGTAAACAACCAGGATCAGTGTATCTCATAGTGACTTAATGATAATTACTAACATGGTTTGTGTGACATACTGAAAATGAAAATGAAATATTCTTATCTTGTATTAATCAATGAATGTGTGTGTGTGTGTGTGTGTGTGTGTGTGTGTGTGTGTGTGTGTGTGTGTGTGTGTGTGTGTGTGTGCGTTGTGCCCTGCAGCGTTTCAGCATGGAAGGACTGTCCAGCATCCTGCAGACGGGCATCAGACAGACGTTTGGAAGCACAGGCAACGATAAACAGGTAGGGTCAAAGGTCAAAACAAATGCCATCTACAATTACAAATACATGTCGGATCATTAGAAAGAGCGGGGGGGACCCACAATTTCTCTGACCCGCCCTGTACACATTGTAGCCTGGCAACCTTTTAGTCCTGTGCTGCTTCCTGCACTTATGGATAGAAACATATTGACACTGGACAGTAGACAGAAGACTGATTATTTCATTCAGTTCACATATTTCATATAACATAAAGTCATCAGAAAACGGGGGTTGCAGTTTGACATGTATATTTCGACACAAACTAGAAGTATTGGATTATTGTGAGGTTCTTGCTCCCGGGGCCTTTTCATGTGTGTTACAGCCGTGAGGTGACAACATGTATTTACAGTGTGGAGGGGCCTTCACTGTGTTGTACCAGCCGTGCTGCTGGCTCATGCTCGGGCCCTTTCAGGCCGTGGGCCCCAGAGCAGTTGCTGCAGCTTCACTGGCTTTGTTTACATCCCTGCGTCAGCACAAGGCTCAGCTGAGGTCATATGATCGTCCTTCTCTGTGTAATTTGATCTCTGCTGCTACTGTAAGCAACAGCTCTGCAAGAAATAGGCCTGTTTTTGTCCATAATACTGTAAATGTCACAGAGATGCTCACATGACAGGTTGGACTGGATTTGTTTTAAGTCATAGTTGGAAATATTGGTCTGCTTAGCTCCAGTTATCTTCTCAATAGGATTGGGAGTGATTGCAGGTATTTTGAATTTACCCTTGTGTTTACATGTGATCACAGATTATGACGCATTATACAGTCCATTGACTTTTAAAAGACCTGTTCTGCATTTTGAGAGATATGCTTCTCCATCAAGCATTTGATGAAAAGATCAACAGCAGCTAATTAGCTTGGTTCATAGACTGGAAACAGGAAAATGAAATGCACATATAGCGTGTTACTAGTCTCCACCACTGCTCAAAGAGCTTTACATCACATTACACATTCACATTCATAGTGTTCTTATGTTTCGAGTACTTTGTCTAGACTGATACATTATATTTACACACTCACACTCGTCCTGGGTCATTGGGGGTTCAGTGTCTTGCCAAAGGACATTTGGACATGCAGACTGGAGGAGCCGGGTATCAAACTACCAACATTTCAACCTTCCAATCGGACGACTCGCTCTACCTTCCTCAGCTATAGCCGGCCCAGCTTCTAATTAAAGGACAGATTTGGGAGCAGTAACAATCTTTTAATCTGACTCAGGGCAAAAAAGCAAAGTGGTGCATTTCCAAAAATGCTGAAATATTACTTCCGATCTTTTGATTCAGTGCTGTGTCCTCACCAGTGACAGGAAGCTGTCGTCACAACCAGATGTTAACTTGACTTTGAAATGTCCCACTTTTGTTTTTAGTATCTGAACACAGTTATTCCATTTGAGAAGAAAGCCACCCCTCCATCTGTCGACGACCTGCAGATGCTCACAAAAAGTAAGTGTCCACAACTTTTCTATAAAACGGCGAATGAAAACAAAAGGGTAAATATATCCTGACCCTTTGTACGTCTTCCACCAGTTCTTTATGCCATGAAGGAGGACAGTGAGAAGGTGCCCACACTGCTAACTGACTACATATTGAAAGGTAAACCGACTGCTGAAGATAAAGTCAACATTAAAGTAACGTTGTCTACTCACACTGAGACGTAACGTTATTCTCCATTATTCTCTTACAGTCCTGTGTCCTACCTAAACCACCGGTATGCCAGGAGCCACAGTGTGACGGAGGGTTCTCCCCCCCCCGAGGGCCTTTCCAGACCCTCCCCACCTCTGGCCCGAGCTGCATGACCTCCCATCTTTGACCATTATCAACCACGGATCCTCACCATCGACATTATCGTGTTCACCTCAACTATGACTACTGCCTTTTGCTGAGCTCACCTTCTCCCTCCCTGCACATTTAAGTTCAGGCCAGACTGTAAAATGGCCGCCGTCTTAATACTTTAACAAGTGGGGCGGTAAGTCCCGTTTGAAAGGACTTCACTAACGGAGCATGACATGCTGTTACTGACACAACACCACTCTGGTACAGGGATACAATGTCATCGCGGCTTTCTGTTCCTTAATCTCTTTAGATTTGTCTTCTTTCTTTCCTCTAACAGAATTTCAGTGTTGCCAAGTTTTTCTCATCAACTGACCTCTTAACCACAGTCGATTGTTGTATTCTTTGATTCTGTTTCAGAAAAAAAAAAAGTGATTCATTTGAATACAAAAGCCATGCACCTTTTTCTGCCGACTTAGTACTGTAGCTCCATGTGAATAAACAGAAACACACAACTATTACGGGTGCGGTGCATCACAAAGCTTTTCTTATTTTGTTGTTTCTTATACTTTTTGTTTCACTGTCTTATATCCAGTGCTCTTCTGACTTTTTGTAATTTCTTTTCATTTGTATCTCAATATTTGATATAAAGTCTGATTTTCTATTTTATTTACTGTCATGAGAGCGACAGTGCGCTGTGCACTCCACCCTGTCCAGTCACATGGAGGTGTATTTCTGAGTTATCATCCCCTGACGAGACGAGCTCATTTCAATGAAGGCGTGCATATTTGCATATTAGCATATTTAAGACTTCCTTTGCGCCATGTAGGTGAATGTTACATCCTTAATCGCAAATTCTAATAAACATTCTACCCGAATGCTGTGTGACATGTGCGTCTTTCTGTCTTGACCCCTCAGGGAACATCCTGTGTGGATTAATCTTGTTTTTTTTTTTTAACCTTACTCTTTTTTAGAATTCATTCTTCTGACGATGCATCAATTGAAAAACGTGCCGCATAACAACATACATTATGATTATAATGTTGAGCATGCAAATGTCCTCTTATTCAAATGTTATTGGTTCAAATGTATCTAAAGGCCCCCTTCAGACATGTTTTAGAACATGTACAAAAATACATTGTCATGTTTTTGCCACAACTTATTGGAATTTTTGTCCTAAAATCCAGCTCATACATCCTCATGCAAAACTGAGATTTAAGATTTCTATACAGAAATAGTATATAGGGCATATTGTCCTATCAAGCAGCCTAACTGCACAGCTTTACCTTGAGGGAAGAGGAAAAAGAATGAAGGAATAACTATCAAAATAAAACATCTCTCTAAATAATCCGTTATGCTTCTTATCATACTCATTTTAATGCTTTATTGTGTTTTCCAGTAAGTCAAAGGTTTTGAATAGTCACATATATAAATTGTTCCACCTCAAAATACAACATCATATCTTCTTCACACTTTTTAAGTATTATAATGTCTACAACTTGTAATACTTATAATAAATAATCTATGATCATAGGTATCTGTTGAATCAGTTTAACAATGACTGCTTTAGAGCAGCTGATCATCAGGATTGTTCCTGCCTTTCACGAACAGAGAAGCTGTGCTGCCCCCTGGTGGCGGAGCTGCAATCTTTACGTCATGTCTGGGAATGTGTACAACGTCAAATAGTAAACTTCACTAAAATACACAAATTTCCAATAGAACCTGAAAGTGACGTTAATATATAAACTTCCCAAACCTCCAAAAGGGATCGTAACGACTGATTGAAGGCAGGATCCCCACTGAATAGGACGCACTCTAATGTTTTACCAGTGGAAGTTACACAAATCGTGTATAAGATATTGTTGCAGGAAATATGAATGGGAATTTGCTTTCCCACCTGTAGTGGCTCATTATGGCCACTAGAGGGGGAAACAACGGACTTTGATTTCTGATCAATAGACCCAGTAAGTTTATATTGAGCTCGTTTCTAGAACAAATCCTCAGTCAGTGCTCCTCCAAGCTGTTCCTCTAACAAGCAATGTAAATTATTTTTAAAATGGACATACATTCTCACAAACGCACACACACATCTGATCATTTGTAGTTTAATTGAAAATAGCATACAAAGCATTTTCCATGAACATAAATATGGAGGATACAAGTGCACGCTGCACATTCATGTCCACAGTATAAATAAGCACGTTTGTCCACAGTAGTTGTACAATCCATCCTGACTCACTGACAGTGAACACTTCTTTACTCCATAAAACTAGCAACTATTTACTGCTTATAAACTCTGCTCATGTGCTCTCATACGTGACTGTATAAAAATAAAGGTTTGTCTTGAATACATCTTCATATTCGTAATGTACACTTTTTAAATGACCCATTCACCAGTTAACAGAGTCTATTAACTGTAGCTGTAAATGTGTTACTCATCAAACTGCCTTCCCTCGACACTTTCAACATCTAAGTCTTTCCCCGCAGCTGTGATCGCTGTCACTTTCCTGCCAAGCTCCTGTTGAACAGACAATAATACTCAGTGTGAGTCTGTCAAAGAAGCTCCGGCCCTTTCTTTCAGCATCATTGAATTTCACATGATCCATTTGAATATGGTTGTTGCTCTTGCTGTGCACACTAAGAAAAAGAAAAACAAACCTATGCTCCAGTGTAGTGACAAAACAGCAGTAGATGGTGATGTAGATCACTATCATTATACATAAAGTAAATACGTTTTAAAATCCAGATGATATTTATCTATATTTAGGCATTTGTGTGACTAAGAAGTGGACAGAATAAGATGAAAGAATGTCACAATGTTTGGATACAGTTGTGACTCTGCAATAAAAGAAATATAAAAACTAAGGAGACATTGTTAACAGTGTTTGAACTTTACTCCCCCAGCTTTAAGGAGGATGGTGTTATCTCCCCATACTAAGAATCTGTCTATTTATGTTCTTCATACAGAGAAACTCATATCAGCTTTTCATTGTCATCACATGGGAAAGATGTTTTCTCTGAAGCTCCTGAACCCTGTAGCAGTGAATCGTATATTAATTAAAACTGACCTAGGATCTCTTTATATACCACAACATACAGAGAGCATGTCGACGTAATGGAGTGATACATACTGAATGTCTTTGGTTCACTATCCAGTGTTGCAGGCGAACACATTACCTCTATAAAAGTTGTGGTCACCATGCTGTCTGTTCGGCATTTAACAGGAAATAAATATCATATTTACAATGTCAATGCTACTGGCAACTTTAAATTATTAAAACCCGAGTGTGGACTTGTGTATTAGCAAAGTCCTCACACTGCAGTTCTGAATGGTGCTCGATATAATAAGGAGCTTTGACTAATCTGTGTTTGAAGAATTGAGTCTGAGAGCGTTTTATAAGCTGAACCACAGACAGAAATGACGCCAGAAAAGGATTAGGATATTTTGCAATGGCAAACTTTTCCATTATGTGTATATTGTTGTCTTATCTTTTTTCCCACAAGTCTACTGCAGAAATACACTCATTACGACATAGATCTTCATATATTACAGCCGGCTTCACTGACTTCCCTTTGAACATTCACTGCTCTGAACAGTACTGATATAATGTGCTTACACCTATTTTGTTCTGCTCGCGTCCTCCTTCAGGTAGTTTTTGAAGTAACAATGACAAAGTGCAGCAGACCTGCGTCTTATTTCATCTGCATTTCTTCAAAGGCTCCAGTGAGCATTTACTTGCCGTTCACTTTGAGTCATTCGTTCAGCAGGAGGACAAAAACAAAATACATTTTACAACATTTAAAAGATACATTTGAAAAAATAAGATAATTAGAAATGCATTGGTAAAGTAGAAAAGAGGACACTGGACAAATGTATGAAAATCAGGTCTATACACAGTTTTCAATGTTCAGTATACAGTGCATACAGAATATAAAAGATGTAGGTATACTTAAAGCAAGTCAACAGTCAGTGTCTGAGAGTCTTGCCATGAAAGCTTCTTGAAACAAAAGCAGAAGTGAATAAGACATTTTCATCTAATGTAATTCTTTGCTAAATAGTAGTTTAAGTGTTCCCTTTAAAAACGGATCAGCAGCCGACCCTTTCACAGAAACAGCAATATTCCACTGGCTTATGTCAACAGCACTGTTTAGCCAGCGCTGGCTGGTGTTAGACCAGCGATCCGGCCTGGTTCTGTGCTGGCACCATAATGGGCACCCCTCCCATACGGGCGATGTTAGAGGCGGTCACACCGGAGGGCAGCGGTGGAGGGGAGGGAGCGGCCTGGAGCTGCAGCTGAGGATGGCTGAAGGTCAGTGGCAGCGTCTGGGCCTGGGGCAGCTGGGCGTAGCGCTCCGGTCTGGGTGGGGAGCCCCCGTTGGTGTTGGCCTCAGAGGGGCCGGGCTGCCCGCGTGGCAGGGTGGTGTTGTTGTTGTAGCTGAAGTGGGTGGGGGTGGAGGCTCCGTGATGGCGTGACGGCCTGTAGCCGGCCATGCTGCCAGTGGCAGTGATGATGGAGGCGGTGTCCGAGGGCGGGCGCTGGGGGTAGTGCTGCAGGTGGTGGTTGTTGTGGTGGTTGGAGGGCTCTTTGTGGTGCGGGCTGGAGGCGATGGACGACAGGGTGCCATTCTTGGAGATGATATCTGAGCCCATGCCGCTCTTAGCCCAGGACACACGCTTTGGAGCCTGAGCGTCCTCCCTGGAGGTGGAGAGGATGAAGAGGTTTGATTTAAAAAAAACTAACCATTAGCTGAATTTTAAAGCCACACTCAAAAAGGGAAAAAGGTCCAAGGCTTTAATATCAGATCATGAGGTAACAATGAAGCTGCACCACACAACAAACTGATGAAGCTGACCCTCACTGAATATCTGAGCTTTTCTCTTATTTACTGACATCTTTTCCAATCTGCATCATGAAAAGTTCACCCTGTGAAACAACCATCAGCCGCATCCCACTGACACTGAATCTGGTGACTGTGCTTTAAGGAATGCCCTTTTCTATTATTTCTCAGGGGATTTATCCTCCATGCATGAACATGCAAAGAAGTCACATGTTCAGAGTATGTTTTTCTGTTCATAACTAACTGATGCATTGTCTAAATAGTTTGCTTGCATTTAATTAGTTATTCATCGCATGAATGAATGCCATTTTTTTTACAGTGCACAAAGGAACACAAACTTTCACATATGCAACTTTGTTCAACAACATACATCTCTTAAATGTATCATAGCTTATAAAAAAACAAACTTTCACTTAGTAAAATGGCCGTCAACCATCTGTGTTTGGTAATATGATGTAACCATAGCGAACTGCTCTCATCAGTTATGTCCTTGTGACCGAGCACTAACCGCTGCTGTAACCTCACGAACTCACTTGATTTCGTTGGCCATGTCGTCCTCACTGTCTCGCCGCCTCCTCACCAGGAAAACGAGGCAGATGAGGAGGAGGAAGATGAAGCCGGCCACTGAGCCAATGGTGGCGCCAACGATCATACCCACATTGGTGGCTGTTGTCAGAAAACACACAACGGTCACGTGTCGCCAAAGCACATACATCTACATAACATACAAACTGTAGAGTTAAACAGCGGCAGAGTGAATGAAAAGTCTTTGCTGGTGTTGCTGTGTGGTACGTACATGAGACAATCTCCAGGTTGATGAAGCAGGACTCGGAGCCGGCTGAGTTACTGGCTGTGCACACGTACTTCCCCGACATGTTGCTGCTCAGGTTGCTCAGCTTCAGAGTGCCGGTCTTCTCATCTACAACAGCATTGAACATGGAGGACGACAGTCAAGCATGAACACATACAATTGGTTCTATGAGTATATGCAAAAATAGCTGTTGTATCAATATATTAATAAATCCACTACATAATAAAATTGAGTGATGGGTACAAATACTTATACCACACACACACACACACACACACACACACACACACACACACACACACACACACACACACACACACAATGTGATGACTTTTTTCTGTATTTGATCCCTTTCTTCTCTCCTGGTCTTCTCTCTCATCTCTAACCTCTCCACCTCTCCTCTTTGTCTGTCACTCTCTTCCCCCTCAAACTATATTCTTCGTTATGACATCATCGACTGTATCAGCATGATCACTGACATTCTTTGAATTCTCTGTCGGGGGAGTTGCTGTCTTAGTTTCTCATTCTCTTAAATAATCTTAATTAACCAATTTCAATATTGAGCTTTGTAATTAACTACACAATATACTGTCACAAAGCCAGATGGGGATATAATATATTATTTAGAAATGTGTGTGTATTGTGTGTGTGTACAAAATAACTCAATAACATATATGTGAATTTTTAAGGTCAAACACATTTTCCATCTAATTTACATCTTATATCGATCAGAAAATGTATTCCCATCATATGAGTCAGAAAATTACGTCGTGCATAATTCAAAAATGCATTTTTGGAGGCTGCATCATATAGGACTATAGACATTATGATCAATCTGAAAGTATCGTCATAAAATGTAGTAATACATTATCTTTTGCAAACAATAAGATTTGAGACATGATCTACAGTTTGTCGAGAGAAGCCAATCATTTGTCATCAAATAAAAAAGACATCATGTGGACATCATTATGAAATTGCGTTATCACAGTATTTAAAAGTCAGCATTGCCTGATTGGTGTACATACGGTGCACGTGCAGGGCACTCGTCACCCCTCTGATGCTTTTTATTTTAAATGAATCAATCGGGAGAAACACAAGAACATCCATAAATCTTCTGCTTCTACTTCTGAGTGCAGATAATGAATTTCTGATCAGGCTCCACTCACTGAGCATGGGTGAAAAGAAGACCTCCGAGGTGGGACTGGTCTTCATCCACTTGTACATAGGGATGGGTTTCCCAGAACTGGACTTGCAGCTCAGAGTCACGTTTCCTTTCCGCACTGGCTTCCCTGATAGCGAGCACTTAGGAACAGCAGGAGGGACTGAGGGGAGACGACAGGATTGTTAGATTGTACAACATTCTGTATGTCAGTCAGTTAAACAGGATCTATATCTTACCCTTCACATCCAGACTGAGTTCTTTGGTGAAGGCTTTATCGGACGTGATGACCTGGCAGAGGTAGCGTCCTGAGTCGGACTCCTGGGTGTTGTTGATGTACAGGGACACGTCCCACGAGGGCATGCCATTGGAGAAACCAACACGGCCCTTAAACTGGAAGTCCCCCACTATCATGGAGTCTTTGGTGTAGGAGATGATCTGGACAAGAGAGCAGGGAGCCAGTGTCAAACGTAAAGACATATACAGTAAGTAGTTAATGAGCAGAGTTCAGTATATTCATCTGGTGTAGGAATAATTGGAAAATGAGTTCCCAACCAGGACAATTCATGTAAACGCCATTTCAAGTCAGAGCCGCAGCTCAGAAAGTTTGCTGTCATCTCTTATAAACCAATGAAAATATTCTCACACTCAGCTTTTAGCAATTTACAGCATCCATGGTATTTTTACATATTCAATCTTAAAAAAACATGAACACACTGACGTTGGAGCAATGACTTCACACACTTTGGAAATAAGACCTTCTGAGGAGCATGTGAATGGACAATCTGATCAGTGCCAACAGAGGAACTGCTTTCATTAAGAGTCAAGTCAATATGATTGGGTTTGGCGGTTTATCCTGGGTCCAAAGTTCAAAGAACATAAAGGGATTTTAAATCTCAACACCTCTTGTTCAATAAAACTGTGACTGGCATTTGGTGAGATGCATTACAGAGGAAATCATTTACTCTTCTCACAGAATCCATTTGATTATTGTGGGAGGGGGTGATGTAACAAAGTGACCTATCACAAGGTATTAAACATACAAATGCAAACTAGTCAGAATTCAGTCTTCAGATTAAAAAAAAAAAAAATTCTGGTAAAGAGTATTTCAATTGATGATTCTGGCAATATTCAGTATTTTCATTATAATCAACAAATCCAATGAGAAGACCTGAACCGTATTGCCAGTGTATTCTGAGCCTGATGTATGATATGCCTCTGAGCCATGGAGTTCCATTGATGTCCAAGAACTATTAAAATCCCTTCACTGATGAAGAGGGGGACATGTTCCTTCATCCCCATGACCACACACACAGGCTTATTTTGACTCAGTACCACATATCCTGCTGCCCCTAATATGTGGATTAATCCACAGCTAAAAATAGTCCCCAACAAAAGCAGTATTTTATATATTTTTTCTAGGTGTCCCTTTGTCTTTGTCTCCATATTACTGGATACGGTAGAACAGATAATGTATGAGTGTTGACTTCCTCTCATGCTGCTGAACTGTGTAGCAAACTGATCTGGCTGGACTCTCTGCAGAGATCGTGGCAGAGCTTTGAAGCCTGAGGTTTTGTTCTTTTATTTACCTTTTTGGATACAAATGAAGGTAAAGCAGTGAAACACTGGATGTCTGTCCAGACGTCTAAAAAACTCAACTGTGTCTTTTCAAGCTCTCTGAGTTCTCTTTTCCCCGGCATTCTTTTGAAATGTGATCCTCTTTTGGGGCGTCCATCTGTCATAATCTGACCTGACCTGACGGATATGTAAGCTGAGCCACAGCCTGGTCCCAAGATAACATGTTCAAATAAAACAATATGAGGAGGGGGCTGATCAGCTGGGCTCTTTATGTAAAAACCCTCTGCTTCATGTTATGTTTAAGCAATGATTTCACCAAAAATCTGATTCCCGAAAAATACACCTAATGTCCTGATACAAAAACACAGTATGGTGCATTAAAGCAGTAAAGAAATAGTACAGTGTTTGTATGGATTAATTTCCAAGGGTTTACAAAAGAAAGAGCTTTGCCAGATTAACAGTATAAGAACAAGCAAAAATCCTTCATAACTGTAATCCCAGATATCATAGCCACAGATGGCAAAGTGTAAAGATTTCACTGAGGGCCTGTATATACTGCATGTACTGTATATGTATCACTCCATCATGTTCTACACATGAGTGTTTCCCCAGCGTCTCCTTTCTTACCAACTGGGTGTTGTTGGAGACAAAGGTCCACAGGACGGTGTTGCTGCTCAGGTCACTGCCCGTCGTGGAGCGGTACGTGGCCCTCAGCAACACCGTCTGACCCTTGATCACATCCATGGTTTGGGACATCTGGAGCTGGGCTAATACGCCTGAGAGAGTGAGACAGAGAAAAGAAAACTGTCAGCATGAGCCTTCTGCAAACCTACTGTCAATATGCTAAACTGTTATGAATCCGGATTTATAACTAAGATGAGTTTTATCTCATAATATGTCACTTGCATTCAGCTGTGGCTTCCACTAAAACAATATGCTGTCATTTAAAAAATATCCTAACCACACCTGTAAATATAAGATGAATATTTATTCCCAATTTCTTACAACAAAGACCAACAACCAACTGTGGTGAGGAGCTCTGACAACATCACCCATATCCAAATATCCAATCCTTAGCTTAGTGTTGAAACACATCACAGGAATGTCATCCAATGACACCCACGAGAAATATTTGAGAAAAATGTTTGAACGTTTTTAACAAAAAAAAGAAGAAGCTAGAAATGATCCAAAGCCCATTTATCATTATCAAACTCTCAGCTGAAGCTGTTCCTACCAACCAGATATTATATCCATGAAGCCGAGCACTTGAAGATTTCCTGGAGGATAAATCTTCATTGATCTACAGTAAACGTTTTCTGAGACGATGTTTTTCATCAGGCAACCGACCAGGCGAGCACTGAAACAACTTTAGTCTCTGATGAGCTACTCTGGTGAATCTCTGAGTCTGCATGTGTGCTACATTTTTTTTTTTACGTTCACTTATAATCTTCAAAATAAATACATGTAGTTTTCTGTTTACCGACCGCAGCTTTAAAAAAAATGTCATCTCTGGAGGATTTAATCAGAGGGAATTATATGTGACGTTGATATGTGACGCTAGGAGAGCAAAAGGTTAAAAAAAGCTTAAAGTCATAGTTCATGTGAAAACATAAATGTCTGTGCTGGTGCTGCTGTTAGCCGACACTAACTGGCGATTAAGTGCAGTGATCCTCTGGGAAACAATGTCAAAATATTTACCTCTGTACTTATTGACCTTATTACAAGAAAAGTATAAATGATCTTAGAGAGCATGTCAACAAATGACAGACTAAACAAGGTGTTGTAAAGGCATTTCCTGGATAAGATGTTCTTATATGATTGTTTCATCGTAGTGGGAATTAAACAAGTATTTATATTAACTAAGATTGTTTAGTTGATTCATTATCTCAGTTTAAAGTTAAACAGTTAGATGAATACATTAATAAGCAAAGAACAATCCGCTTGAGGTTGTAAAGTGGCAAAGTGAAACAGCGGCCAAGAGTTTATGTGGAGTGGCCTGATGTGAACTACTCAGGGCTCATTGGCAGAGTAAAATGTAGAGTGTGTTTATGGCCAGAGGGAGGCAGCAAAGAGTCAAAACAGATCTCCTCAGGAACAAATGTCAAATCAAAAACATTTTTTTATGTTACAGATCATTTTATATGATAAAAATACTTTTAAATGATTTGTTGTATTGTACACGTGCTATGAAAAGTTTGTTTATGTACGGTGACTGAGCTTCATTTCTGTTTACTACAGTTAAGGGTATTGAGGGTCAAATTAATAATGAATTGGATCAAGCTGTCTCTCTCACACACACACACACACACACACACACACACACACACACACACACACACACACACACACACACACACACACACACACACACACACACACACACACACACACACACACACACACACACACACACACACACACACACACACACACACACACACACACACACACAGCAGGATGACTTTATTTTTCCTGTATCCCTTTTCCTTCTCCATCACCCTCTCATAACCTCTCTCCTGGTGTTCTCTAACCTCTAACCTCTCATCTCTAACCTCTCCTCTCTGTCACTCTGTACCCCTTTAAGTTATATTGTTTTTATCAAATCCAACATGGAGGAGAGGCTGTCCGAGTAGCATTTGAACAGTCTCATATAACTTGCAGCGCAAAGTGTGTAAACGCGTGGGTGTGCATTTGTTAGAAAACATGCAATGTGAAGGTGAATACACATAAAAGAGATGGTAATTGTGTGTGTGTGTGTGTGTGTGTGTGTGTGTGCCCTAGTTGTGTGTGTTAACTTCTGTGACAGACATTACTAACTTGGACCCAGAAAAGATAAAGTTCTTAAATCTGCACAGGATCATGACCCATGCATACTTTTAGGCAAATTCAGCAAAACATTCCAACTAATTAATACCGTTGTTTTGGTGCCACAATTGTCACTAACAAGGAAAGGACTCAATGAACAGGAAGTGATGCAATGAAATGTAAGTGCTGAGTGTTTTCTGAACTGAGGAAATGTTCTGTCCAGACTCAACATCTTCACCAGCTGGACACTACAAAGAAGAAACTTGTGCCATGTCTCAGCATATTTCCATACTCACACTTTCTATTTTGAGGGCATAAGTGCCTTTACACTGGCAAGTATGGCAAGATGCAATGCACTATAAATACCTGGTGCACTCAGAATGGACTAAAAGTTGAGTGTAAAACGATGGACACATTTCCCCCTTAACAGTCGCCATCTTGGCTTGAATTAGAATTCCTTTTATTGTCATTGCACATGGCATGACAAAATTGAATAGCCATGTTACCATTCACTAGCTAGAATGTTGCTGGTTCGATCCCAGGCTCATCCAGTCTGCATTTCGAGTGTGATAGAAAAAAGCGCTGCGTACAGAAACTTGTACTTTAATCGATAGGACTGGAAAAGCACTTTATAAATATAGACCATTTACCAACTGTGAATTTCACTGGTGCTGCTGTAAAATGTGCTGTGCTTGCTCAAAGAGTTCAATGTTTATAATTTAGTGGCATCTAGTGGTGAACTTGCAAATTGCAGCCAACTGAATAGGCCTCCTCTCTCATCCAAGTGTGTTGGTCAACCTACTGATCCCTGATCAGGTAATGTCAAAACATGGAGGGCCCTCTCTAGAGCCAGTGCTGGGTTTGTTGGTTCTGGCTACTTTAGGAACATGGCAACATGGTGGACTCCATGGTAGAATATTTTAAATGCTTTGATTAAAACATAACAAAACAAATTGTGAAATTAAAATGAAGTGAAATACAACACACGTTGTTACATGCATTCCCTTTTATGTTTGCAATTAATGTTATTGTAAAAATGTTGCACACAGAAAATGTACTGAGGCTTGAGAAGACTGCCGCTGCCGCAGGTTCGGTTCCGACCCTTTGCTACAAGTCTTCTCCATTCTCTCTCCCCTTTCATTGTTCGATTCAAAAAAGGCCATGATGCCCAAAAATATCTTTTGAAAAATTGGTGAAGCTGCAGGATATCGAGTAAAGATAGTGGCATGGTGGGATTGTTCAATTAAAGTAGTTCCTGTTACAGTGAAATAATACTTATGGCATTTCATTTCCACATCTCATAATGAAAAAAAAAAACATTGGATCAAGATAATCAGCTTTGGAACAAGATTAGTATTTGAAAACAATTAGTTTTCAAATATCTGGTTTTATCTGGTATGTGTCAAATAAAGGATGTTACTGTTATTTTGAAGGAAAAAGCTCTTGTGTTTTTTAGGCACAGTTGAAATTAGAATTGCAACAATAAACCACGTAAAGAGATCTCTGCAGACGGTGGAGTAGATATCAGTTTCTCTGTCACCATGGAGACGGATGGAGTGGATAAGTGACAGTGACGAGGGAGACAGAGAATGTGGGGGATACTCCTACTTACAGAACATTGTTTTTAATGAAGAAACACGCTAATGAAGTAAAGGAGATGGACAGCGCTAAGGAGGAAAAGGAACATAAGTGGAGGAAGGAGAGACAGATGAAACAGGAGGAGAAAAGAAGGACAAGAGACGGCCAACAATAAGAAGAGTCATAGTGTCAATTACTCTTTAGACCCTAAGAAGATTTGCAGCAGCAGTGAGAGTAAGACCTCATGTCAGCGGAGGTGCTGACTGACGGCTGGCAGCTTGGAGCGGTGGATATGTAGAGATGAGAGAAAGAGGCTTAAACATAAATGTAATGAGTCACTGAGGAGCAGCTCTCAGATGATTGCAGTGAGTCTGGAACAGGCTCCACGGAAAGGCTCAGAGAGAAGGATGGAGGAATCGATGGATCGACACATGTGCTGACAAAGTCGATTGATGACAATAAGAATAAAGAGAGAATAAAGAAATATTACAAAAATAGTTGTAATATTAAAGAAAAAAGGCACAATATTATGAGAATAATGTTGTAGTGCAGAATAATAATGTAGTGAAAATGTTTTAGGAAATAAGCAGCAAGGAGAATCCGTTCGTGCTGACTGGAGTTTCACGCCTGGATCCAGAATCATGAACCAATCTCATTGTAAAAATATGAAACCCATTTGAATATCAGGCAGGAATAACCGCAGATCATGTCATAGTTTCATAGTTGAAACGTACTTAAAATTATGACTTTATTTTTGTAAAATTACATCTGTATTTTGCAATATTACAACTTCATTCCGTATATCTTTTTTTTTATTTTCTTCAACATGGCCCTAATAAGGCGTTGTATAAAAAACAGTCTCCTGACAGTAGCGTTATGTTCAGCAGGCAGGTTCATTTGCTTTTGGTGAGTAGAGTTTTCTTACTCACTATTGTGGATTTTCTTCTGACACAGCACTTCATGACCTGTAGTGTGCACACACAACTTCCCAACAGGCACCAACATCTCACTGGAGAAAATAGGCCAAATCTTCAGCTACTCATTAGTGTAGATGGGCTGCTCTTCATGATTCAGCCTGATCAGATGGGCATATTTTCCCCCATAAAAATCGTGCCAAGTGCTGCTTTAAGAAGATTTCCCGACAGAAATCCTCCCTGATTCTGATGAGAGTGCACCACAGCTGAGGAAAAGATGAATGAATGTTCGCAGAGGTGGAAAACAGAGGGATGAATAGAGAGAAGAACAAAGCCACGGGGCTCACATTCATAACATTCACTCTTCACTCTTAATTTGGTCAGTGAGGCTTAATCTTCCCCTCTGTGGCAGGTCTGAAATCCAGTGTGCAGGCTTCAGGACGATTGGCTTTAAATATTCCATGGTGACTGATGGCGAGGCAGATGGGAGCGAGTTCTCTCAGTGTAAAGACAATGCAGGGAGTAATGAGGTCTGGATGATGCTCACTGGAGGTAATGGAGGCATTTCACTAAGTCTGATTTAACAAGGTGTTTCATGGTTAGGTTGGTTCTATCTTTGTAGGCGAGCACTTATAACAGGATTTGTAAGAAACATGAGAGCAGGATTAAGGAAAACCTTGATTTGGATTACCTTGATTACGAGCATATGAATTAAACATGTAAAACAACAGGGAGGAAGTTGGGAGTGAATAATAAGAGCTGTTTAATGCTGACAGAAAACAGAGGAGAAGAACTTGCTTCATCAGCCTAAAGGAGGAACCGAAAGAAGCCTACTCGAACATATTAGTATCTAGTTTTATTAAAGGCTCTGACAATGTGTTTCCACACTCAGCTGCAATATGAACAAGGTTCTACATGACTGATTTTGAACTGAATTCGTAGAGGATACAGCATTTGACTGTGCTCTCCTCAGTGGTTTGGCTCAATTGAACTTTGGAATGCTAAACCTCCAACACATAGTAACTAGAATGCTACTTAATACCAAGGCTACTGCTGGGCCTCTGTAGAGGTAGGTGCTCCATTGAGAGACTCCATTCTAGTTTCTTAGCTTTTCCTCTAGTAGTCATACATGTTAAATATTTTAGAGAAATACTTAAAATCTGAACTGCTCAGTTTCTTAAAGTGGTATATTTACTCAGTACCAATTGATGAATACCATTCAACCATTCACACACACATTCATACAGTGCATCTATGGGCAGCACTTTTTTATGACAAGCAATTTGTGGTTGAGGATGACCCGCTCTACCCCCTGAGCCACAGCCACCCCTGTGTATAGTAAATAAATTCAAACAGGACATTTGCCAAATGATTTTTACAAATAAAATGAATTAATGAGTATTCAGCAGGAAAGCACAAAACTGCACTAGTTCCCTTTCTTTATTATATTTCTGTAATATTCATGTGGGTAGTTTGTACATATCTGGTAGGCTCTGTATGGTGGTAATATGCTGGTGACTTGTCCAAGTCAGCTGGGATTGGCTCCAGCTCCCCCCATTACCCTCGAAGAGTAAGCAGTATAGATAATGGTAGGATGGTCCTAACAGGCTTTACCTTGCTGTAAAATCAGGGTAATTAACAAATATAGATATTTTTGATATGCAGATTTGATCAAACTCGTATTTATTGTGAAAGAAAACTATCCTACGCTGTCCCATTTCATTCCATTCTATTCTATGTGTCATAGGTTACCAGTATGGTAGCTTTCGGGAGAAAAATAGTTCCAGTACAATTCTCTCTAAAAAAGGCAAGGATATGACACACGATCCTGCTTTTAACTCTCATAATATAATCTTGTTTAGTCATGTCAAGCTATTTCCTGGTAGTGAAAGAATGAGATTGGCTCCTAACATGCTGTCACTGAGAGCGACGGTGAAGCCAGACTGTTGCTGGGAGCGACGGCGGTAAAACCGAGGTGTTTCTGTGGAAAACAACCTAACAGGACGCTGGTCACACATTATTCATGTGTCGGGGTGTGTTGAGAGTCTCTCTGTCTTGTGTATGTGGTTTTACTGTGGCTGAGGACTGGCAAATACAGAGCAAGGACATGAGCCAACATGCGATTGCTGAAAAACATCTGATGAATCGGCCTTTTCCTCCGTCAGAGCCAAGTGTGTATAGCAGACATGAGTCGGTTGGCATTCCTCAGCGCGCTTAGGAGGCACAACACAGCCTGTTCTTTCCCTTGATGATAGTTGCTGCCTGTGTGTGTGTGTGCAGGTTTCTGTATGTTCATATCGCCTAATTACAGGAAACACTTTAGATTGAGCCTGTTTACCTCTACAGGCCTCGGTGTAGATGAAGCAGAAGCCACGCAGCCTTTGTTGACGGAGAACATAACTAGTGTCTTTCATGCTACAAATATGGGCGCGGTGGGCCGGTCGCTTCCTCCCAGAGTCTTATCGGCTACTTTGAGTAAACTTCTACAATGACTGAGGTGGAGAAGTAGTTGGAAAATAAGGGCATCATATGTAATCTATTGTTAGTTTGTTTTTCTGCATTTTAATTTGAAATACGTCAAGAAGCTTGAAGTGAGTGAAGAGATGAGAGGATGATAGGATGATAGGATGAGGACAAGGGTGATTAAAGACAGAGTGGTGGGGGGGAGGAGGAAAAGATTATATGATCTGGATGATCAGCAGTGAGAGGGGGTTCAGTTTCAAAAGATGTCGCCCTGGAGAGCGACAGTCGTCTCTCTGGAGGCTGGGTGGAGATGTGATGCTATGTGTCCTCATGCAGATAAACTACTGGAGCCAAACCCAACCCAATCATCCCAGATCTGTCTTTGGATTGGTGGGGGCTCCTCTGTCAGCAAAGTGTAGCAGCAAACATGTAAAAATGGTAAATGGTCTGTATTTAGTGAAAGCTTTTCTAGTCTTGATGACCAGTCAAAGCGCCATCCATCCATTCACACAGTGCATCTATGTGTAGCACTGTCTGCATCACACATCCCTCACCCACTGCCGACACAGCCGTCAGTGGCAATTTGGGTTCAGAATCTTGGCCAAAGACACTTCGGCACGCAATATGGGGGAAACTGGGATTGAACCACCGACATTCTGGTTAGTGGACAACCCGCTCCACCTCCCGAGCCCCAATATAAGAATATTTAGGCCATTAGCTCAAATGACGGAAAGCTGTACCACACTATTTTAACATTTAGAGGAACGTCTGCCTGGAGCAGGTTGTTTGTCTGTGTCAGGAGCCTGACATTCTCTGAGGTCTGTTACAGCAGCTGTCAGGCAGATGGACAAGGTTCAGCGTCTCAGACACTCTGAGTGTTATTTCCCACTGACATTGGACTTGTTTGTTTGCCTCATCCCTAAGCTGCAGTTTCCTTCCTCGGAAGTGTCACAGGCTGCATCAGATGTGTGTGTATATACATGTGTCTTTGCAAACATGGTGAAGGATTTCCAGTACTGTAAAGTGAGGACAGTGTGATGATGATGTCTTGTGTAGTTTGAATTATTTAGTCAAACAATAGAAGACCACACAAGCACTGCTGAAACACTTTTCACCTATCACCTCGAACATGTAAAAATGGGCATCATAGATTTAGAACAAACTACCCTAATAAAGTGCTGCCACGTGGTTAGAATTTATGTCAGTGGATATGTTTTAGTTAGTTGATAAGCCTTAGAAGTAATTTATTTTCAAAATAAATTGAATTTGTTATCAACAAACATTTTTAAAATTCATATTAGATACCATTCACAAGAAAGACCTGCATCATAGTGTCTGGTTTCCAGATGCGGCACACTCACTGAGACAGAAACAGCAACATTTTGAGACTTGAATTTTTCAAAGTGTGGTGTAGGTTTGTTCCACTGAGATCCAGGAGTTTTGTCAAGTGCAACATTAGCGGCACATTTACACACACACAGAACAAAAGCATTTCGTCGTGAATAATTGATGGGACAAAAGTGAGAGCAGAGGAAAAAGATGCACTACTGAAACAGTGTCCCAGTCTGCATGCAAATCCAGTCCAAACATCTATATCCAAAGTCATTCAGAGTAAATAGGTGTTGAAGTTCCATTAGGGGGTGATGCTTTAATATGTACACTCTGTTTTGAAAATGTTTTAAGATGTGAATATTTAAATAAACATGGAGAAACAGGAAAAATAATCTAGGGTTTGGACTAAAAACCAAAGAATGGAAGTGTGTTGAACATTTGCCAAAAAATTGACTGTGGGCCCAACTATTGACCAACCTTCCTTTCAATCAATGGTCATGCTCAACTGACTCCTCTCTTACACAGGAATAATGCAGAATTAGTCTCACTACAGCGAGAATCCAAAAATCTATTTAATCTCAACACACACACACACACACACACACACACACACACACACACACACACACACACACACACACACACACACACACACACACACACACACACACACCATGGAGCATCTCATTCACACAGGACTCAGGGCTGGAGAGCGAGGCAGAGCTTATCATCTGATAACTGTGCGAGTGACGCTCCTCTCAGTATAATTAAAGCTGGGACACAGCGGTGGGACTCTCAGAGAGAAGAATGTGTCATCTCTGTCCTCGAGCTGCAAAACTACCAGCCACTCATCAGTCGGGTACATCGAGAGAGAGAGAGCAGAGGAGAGGAGACGAGACGAGAGGAGAGGAGAAGGGAAGCATCTGCTTAATTGGGGAGCAGAGATAGTGTGAGGCCAGGAGGGTCAGCAGTGTTTGTGTGTGTGTGCAGCGGCAGAAGTCTGCATGTGTGTTCACATGTTTCTGTATTCCTTCTACCTACATTGCACACTATATGATAAGATACACATCTTCAGTGCTGGACTCTTTTGTCTCCCTCGACAGCTCCAAACGTGTCTTGGGATGCATACTGAATGCTTCGGGGTCTGACTTCATCCTGCACTCTGACTGCTAAACATGCAGAATGATAGCGTCTGCTGCACAGTGTGGAAGGTCCTGGTGACCTTGCACATGGTGTGACAGTACGTACATTTATCATGGTCACAATGTTAAATATGGTATGTATACATGCACATAATAATGTGGCAGTGCAATCAGTGACCTTCACTGTTAACATGTGACATGCACGCATCAGTTAGATTTTGAAAAGGACTAGTCAGTAGAATGACAGTAGAAAAGTTGTTATCAACACTGGCCATAAGCCAATCAGATGACTGCTCCTCCATGTTTTGTTACCATTTGATTTCATAATCACTGCCTCTCCATGGAATATGAAAATCTGATTAATTGCAGGTACTCAGATTCTCAGCCCTCTAAAGTTTAAGGTCCATACTGGGGTGGCTCAGTGATTATAGGACAGATTTCCATGGAAAATGGTAGAGATGGTGCCCAGAGAATAAATCATACCAACATTGTGATTCCCTGATCACCAACAAGCCAGGAATGTCACTTATCCAGTTTCATACCAACTTCAACAAGGCCTGGCACCAATTCATGGTCCCAGATGATGTACCGCAATGACTTTGATGAGCCTGTGATTCGAAAGTAGGTGTTTTGGAAGTGTGACACTGAGGCATCTCCCTCACACAAAAGAGTCAACTGCCTTGACTGCCTGTAAAGGTCTTGACCTTATTATGTTTATGATTTGGTGCTAAATTGAATAACGTTTATTTTTGTTAATTCAAAGTTATTTATTATTATTATTATTATTATTATTATTATTATTATTATTATCTTTGTCACAGCTACTGATACAGCGGATGATAACCCAGGTCAAACTATAATAACTAACTTCCTGTTTTCAGAATTCCAGATGGAACCTGCCCCTCTTACCTCATGTGGTGTTTATCTTCACATCTCTCCCTCTGTACTCCACCCTTCATTTGCAGCTTCCCCTTGGGGAGGCACACCTCATGATTTGAAAACCTCTGCTGTGTCACCATCAGGTTGACAAAAGTAGTTTGATCTCAACAACCATTGGATGGACACCCATTAACTTTGGTTCAGACATTCATGTCTGCAGAACTGATTTTTCTTAGAGGTTCATTCTGTCTACTTTATGATCATATATACCTGCCAAAGACATTTCCACTGAGTATGTTAACCTGCTAGGATAAGACAGTGAACATTACTGCTTAACATAGTTCCTGGTCGCATGGTCACTTTGAGTGTATTAGCAAGGTAACATTAGCATTTAGCTCAACACACCACTATTATAGCCGTTAACTCCCACTTTTGTGCCATAAACGTGTGTTACTTGGTTGAGGGTATTATCCTGTTCGTGAAGGATTCCTGGTGCATATTAGCTTCATTACTTCCTTATTGTTCAATTGTGTCTTTGTATTAAATGAATATCAACAAACATAAAATGATCACAAAAACATAATCCTATAATAGTGTTTACATCAAACCTGTTACTCTTGCAAAATTGTCTTAATTCCATTAGTCGTGTTTTCTGTGACAAACAAGCAGAGAAAGATGATTCCTACACAATTTGTGCTTGACAGATAACAGGATTCTTATTCTCATATCTCTGTTCTCATAGTCTCACTCAACAGTGTTCATGTGCCAGTCTGACGCACAGGTTTCTGATAGCAACTGAGCCTTTAGCAAGAACAGAGAGTGCTTTGGTTAATTGGATCCGCCCTCCATCTGATCGAGACATTATGGGAACTGCTGCAGAGGAGAAATTACTAAAGATCTGTCAATCGACAGAGCTGGAAGCTTTTATTAAAGACAAACTGCAGATAAAAACCCAACGTCGTTCATCTGACGCAATCAGTCTTATCAGGTGAGAGAAACAATGGAACTTCAATTTCATTCCTGCTTTAGACCAAAAACATTGAAAAGAGAAATGGGTCACACCCACCGTCATAGCCCTAACTTAACAGCAAAAGTCTAGAACTGTTCTGCTTTTGCTGATTAGAAGTGGGACTGGACAATCTTTTGGAAAAAAGAAGCAAAAGTTCACATTGTCTACAAAAAAAAAATCAAAGACATCCTCAAACCCCTCAAGACAAGCATACACTTCCTTTCTATTGTGTGGATGATGGCAGGGAGGAAAAAGCTGTGCGTCCTGATAGTGCTGTGATGGAGCATTATTCCAGGATTAGCCTGTTTGTATTGGTAGGTAGTGTTAAAGTGAAGTTCAGTAGTCGAGGTCTGGCAGGAAGCAGCCCACACTGTGACAGCAGCAGCCTTTAATACACTCTGCTCGCTGACTACTCCCATATTTAAATGCTGACTCATTGACCTTAATTTAAATGTCAACATTTTAAAATGAATAAAAAGCCAAAAAGAATGAATTTCAAGTTTCCTGTAAGACTACGGTTACAAAAATGATCACATTTTCATAATTATTTGCTAATTTCAAAGAAATGTTACTGCATTATTTATTTCGTTATTTATTGTTCTATACTCCAGTAGTGAAAGAAAACATGCAGAATGAGCATGAAACATAGATTTGAAACAATCAGCCTCATGTTCTACTTTGAGAGTTTGAACTGGAGGAGAGATGACTGTGGTTTTATTGGTGTCAAAATGCTGGGTGTACAAACAATGCTGCAGGAAACGCTGGCATACTGGATCAGTCAGCGACATTCAGAGCTGTAGGCCCCACCCTGAAAGTTCCTGAACCTTCAGAGAGAACTACCCTCGGAGCAGAGACTTTTCCCCAGTGATTAATGTGGATCCTGGTTCTTTCATGTAGAACACAGGTCAACAGTGTTCTTCAAAAGGTGGAACATTTCTGGGGCCTATACACTAAACGGACACTGTTCATTTGCATTAATTTATTTTAAGTGAGGTGACATCTGTATGTTGAACGTGCCAAAAGTTATTGTAACTAATGTCTATGGTACAAGCAGATCCAGCTAAACAGAACATAAAAGAGCCATTTGGAATTCATGCAGTGGCACAGCAAAGCAATCGGTGATATGTCATGCCCAACAAAAGCTGCCATCTGGAGCACTCAGTGATAAATGTGCTACCTGTAGCTGCACTGACACCCGAGGTTAATCAGTGTCAATTTGACAAACACAGAAGCGTGAGGTGACATTTCCTGTTTATGTTCAAAATCTGAGTAAAAGGACACAGATCTGTCATCACCCCACAAAAAGCACACACCTTTAAAAAGCCAACAGTGAGGGTGAGAAGCCTTGATTCGACTGTATAATGCAATGCACACACGTGCACACACAAACAGGCAGGTTTATTCAGCTATTCTCATTAGGACTTTGCATTGACCTCCATTCATCATGGACATCCTAACCAAAACCTTTCCTTTTAATTTAACCATGACATTTTCATACCTAACCCTAACCTAAGCACAATTCACTTACCCCAAACCTTAACCATAACCTCAGAAATTAAGTTTTGCCTCATCAAGACTGAGCTTTGGACTCCATGAGGTCTACCTGTCCTGACAGGGTCAGTGTTTATGCAGGAGAAGGTCCTGAAGAGGTAACAAAACATGTGCACACATACACACACACACACACACGGTAAAGACTTGATTTGTCCACAGAGCCACTGACAGCTGTGGAAATCAATCCAGACTACATGGAGAGCTGACAGGTGACATGATCTTCTCAGGACACCATTGGATCATGGTGAATTCAGCCCAGGGTTATTCTGCCCAGCTCCCCTCCTCCAACTAGAATATGACCTGACATGAGAGAGAGAGTGAGCGTGTTGACATGGAAACCCAGCAGCCCTCAATCTAGGAATCTGAGTATCATTTCTCCACTTTAATCAAAAGATGGGAAACATTATGGAATGACGTGACTCTGTTGTGCCAAGAAAGATGGACCAAGATGGGCTCTCACCAGTGGCTGACTGTGTGTGTGTGTGTGTGTGTGTCATTAAAGAGATGTGGTAGCATGGTTGGAGGTTGACAGGCGGTTAAGTAAAACAGGAGAGATGGGATTCTGCGAGACATGAGTGAAGTAAGGACGGCTTTGTGGCTGCAGTGTAGAACTGTGTAGAATGGATGACTAGTGAACAGCTGTGCACACTTTGTCATGCTGGGTATCTCTAATATGTGCTATCTCATATAGAGCACGTGTCGTCCATGTTTAGTTCCTGTGTTAAATTGGCATCACCTTCAATCCATAATGCATTTGCGCTGCTGCCAGCTGAGTGCAGAGCTCTGAGCCAAACACAAAGCCGGGCGGAGGTTGTCCTGATTAGAAATGGCGACGATCAACATAAACTTTAATTTTAACTCGACCAATTCTCAGACAAAGCACTTTCATCACAAAAAGCAGAGGAATTCTGCCGATCCTCAGGGAACAGCAGAGCTCTGGAGCGATTCACTTTAAAGACACAAGAGAGGAAGAAAGACTTGGTTTTGGGGGAGATGAAAGCAGTTCGTCTGGCACCAGAGGAGCGGACAAGGTCCATAATGACGCCATTTGGTCCTCCTATGGTGCAATGCACACCCTGCAGTCGGTCCGCCTCCTCTCTCTCAGAACTAGAAGCAGCAGATGTTGATGTTTGGATGGTTAGCTCAGTGTACGTGTGTGTGTGTGAGAGACAAATTCACCTGCCTTATTAGGAAGAAAGACCTCAGGAAACGGGCGTATTCTGTGAAGACATCTGATTCAATCTAAGTTGGCTTTTTCTTCCAAGTTCCTTTATTTTCCCAAAGGATGTGAAGATTCTAATGTCTCCCTCTCATTAGCATGAATAGCTTCCGTCTTATTTTGGGTGTATCATTAAGTGTCACATATCTTTTAAGCTGTAACTCTTTGTTGTTGAAAATGTGTTCCTCCATAATTAGGAGCCTGGTCTTGCATACCCTTGAATAAAGGCAAGGAAAGGAAAGAGGAGGACAGTGCTCAGAATCAAAGATAAGGGCTCTGCAGAGAGAGGCATTCATCTCGTTTTGACACAAAAACTGATAACATATAAGGTCATTGGAGGGAGAGAGAGGGTGAGGTTGTCTGCTGCGTAGCGACACTAGCTAAAGATGTCAAATATCTTCACATGCTAATTTGCCCTGAAGTGACAGTGATGAAAGAGTGTCTCCCCTTAGAATGAGATAGTATAATACTATAAAGTGTCTAATGACGGTAGCTGACTTCCCCCCAATGATTAAAGAGACAGAAGTGTATTTTCTAAATTATAGGGTATATCATTACTGGTAGAGCAGCAGTGGACAAGAGATGTTAACGAGCCCTAAAAAACGGAAGATCCAGAGATTTGGGAAATGTTGTAAAATGAGACGTAGCGCATGAGACGAGCTTGGTTTATAAAACATTCTCAGAAACGGTTTAGTGGGGTTTTACTATGCTATGTACACAGACAGAGACACACACACACACACACACACACACACACACACACACACACACACACACACACACACACACAGAGGAATGTTTAGGATCAAGCATCTAAAAGAGGATTTAAGTGTGAACACGGTATGTTTCTGTTATGGTCTTGCAACAATTAAGTTTATAATGATTCATTAAGGGAGATTCATCCAAACTTTGAATCTCTGATGTGTTGTGTTGCAGCTCAGTTGAGGACAGAATGAGAGAAGCTGTCATGATTACTTTGGAGGGAATTAAAGCATATAAAGAATAGTTTGACATTTTGGGAAATATTCTTATCCGTTCTTTTCCCCCAGGGTTACAGTAAATGAGGAAATCCACACAACTCCCCTATGTATCCATTTAATATGAAGCTAGAATCAGGAGATGGTTAGCTTAACTTAGCTTGGCATGCAGATTGGGGGGAACAGATGTAAAAGAACAAGATGTGGTTTGACAAGGGGTTATGTGCGAGACTATCTGGGGTTTTTTTCTCAGCTGAGCTAAACTAATTTGTCATCTCCAGCTTCAACCGACAGACATGAGAGACATACATTTTCTCATGTAATGTTAAACAGGAAAGAGAAATCAAATACTCCCCATAATGTAGAGCCAACTTATGTTCAACTGGATGTTAATATTACGAAAAAGATCCCATGAAAAGGACAGGTGTTCCTTTTCATTTATAAAAAAAGCTGATTTAGCGATCAAAACAGTTCCTTATTAATGTAGAAATCATGGTCTTATTTAAAGCTGCTTTGCGACATGTAGTGGACTCTGCAGCTCCTCCGTATCTTCTCCAGAGGAGGTGCATCTGTGAACTTGCTCAGACGAGTGAGACGCTCAGCAGTTTCTGCAGACTTTATCTGCCTGACATACTAGTAAAAAGGCCGTAGAAATCCAGGAGAATCCGATGTGTGAACACTGCAGGGGATCCCCTGCTGGATTCACCGTGAGAGGTCGCGCGAAAGACGCAACAATGATAAAACAAAGACAAAACAAATATCTCCCGATGACAAAGCGGTGACACACACACATAGAAGACACAGATGAAGACGTCAAGAGAGTTTGTGGTGATAAGAGCTGACTAAGGTGCTGTAAACAAAATTATTTGATCTACGCAGCAGAGTTAATACGTCACTCTGTAGCCACTTCTCCGGATCTTACCCGGTGGTCATGTTTGAAAATGGCTTAAGAATCCGAGTCTGTTACAGTACAAACGTTCACCCATTCACACACACGTTCATATTAACACTTCTAAGCAGTGCCTTCATTCACTGCCATAAGGGACTTGCCCATGGACACTTTGGAGCGCAGACTTCAAGAGCTGGGGATCAAACCACCAACATTCTGTTTAGTGGACGACCCTTTCTACCTCCTGAGCCACAGCCATCTTTTAACATGGCTCATATTTTTTGCTGTGATGCCACTTTCCAAAAAAACACAGCCTGCTCATATGGTCAGAAATATCACTTGTGTTTTGTATCTGAGATGTATAAACAAGCTGATGTGATAAACATTCAACCAGCTGTTAAACTGTATATCTATCACGTCACCAAACAAGACTATGGCGCCCTTAGCATCCTCCGAAAACATCCTGTCTTTCCTTCTTACAGAAGACATTGCATATCCTAATTAGCAAACGTACAATCCCAGAGAGTGCATGGTGGGGGTGGGGAATCAAAAACCAACAAAACAGGTCTTGGAGGCGGGAAGTAGCAGACAAAGTTCAATGTCTCCTGAGGAAATGGTTATTTTTCTGTTTGGTCTCTGATATCCCTTGAAGCCTGAGTGCAGGGGAAATTACTTTTTTATGTTCACAGTAACTCGGGTTTGTCCAACTCAAACTCAAGAAAGAAAAAAAAAATCCTGAAGATTGACCCAATAATACGTCAGCATTGCTGGGATATTTGTTGAGCATTACCCCCAAGAGACAACAGAGGAGAAACAGTCCCCTGTGTATTCATGACAAGCTATCCAAGAGCTACTTGTGGATATATTATTCGGAGGGACATCCGTCTCTGATGAAGCTAAATCTCTCAACTGTGAGGAGTTGTTTACGGAAAACATGCCAGTTTGCACAGACTCAGCTTTCTGATGGAAGAGGGTCATGAGTGACGACTTAGGCCAAAGATAGAAATGTCAAGTGGTAAATCTGTGAATGGTACCCTTTCTTAAAAAATATATAACTTGGATACACGTTTGAGATTAGATTTTTCTACGAGGAATGCAAGCAAAAGAAGGCATCAACATCCATTCAATCCATCATCCATGGAAGTCCAATAAAAACTGATTTAGATGATCATTTTCTTTCTATGAGGAACTGTCACTGTTTTGTGTTGGCAACCGGCCAAATCTCATAAAAGCCTTTAAATGGAGATTAAAGTGGTCTTCATTTGCATATGAATGTACCTGTGGCTTTGAAAGTGTCAGTTATGAGCCAAAGGAGAAGTCTTTGATCAAGGAGAAGATGCATCAGTGCTGAAAAATAAAATATGAGCTGACATGTTTCACAGTCAGAGGATTTAGCACCAATGTCACCTTCAGACCACAGATATAAAGTTCACTCCATTCACAACTACTGACAGCACTTATGACCAGAATTGATTGTTGGTAATAACTAGAAAATGGTGAAGTAACTAAATATATTGGGGTTGGGTATAGGTTGGGTAATAGTATTTTTCATTTAATGCTCCTTTATACTTCCTACTTCACAAGTTTTACTATGCTATCTCCACTAAACTTATATGGAGCTGTATTGTCTGAATAATTATCAGTGAGATTATAATTACAAAAGAGATGTAAAATATAAAAAATATCCAAGTACACACATATTGTTTTAAACTCAATTAGCTCAACAATAACTATATTTAGTACTGATCACATTAATGTTGCAATGGTTTTATTTATAACATTAGAAATTAATAATATAAAAATTACCTTGATATATCCCAAGTGCATTTTCCTTATAGTTAATCTGTTTTTACTTTTAAGTTTGAAATAAAAGACACTTTGAAATACAAAAATACAAGACCGGATTTTAATGGGATATTTTTTGACAATGTTTTTAAAAGCTGTGGCACATCTGGCTTGAGCTCATGACAGTTCCAAAATATTCCATGGCACCATGTATAACCTTGAGTAAATCTGACTTATAAAAATCTACAGTCTGGTTCAGTCGATTACAGTTAACTGATGTTATCACTGTGTCCGGGGGATTTTGTGGCTGTCACAAAGAATTTTGACAATAAATATAAAAGCTTAACTGTCTTGACTGTGAAATGTTTGACGTCAAGATTCATGACACAGTTTGACCTTCTGTGACTAAGAGCTGTGGCTTATACATCCTAATGAGTGGCATAATTAATGAAATATGTATTATAATAATAGCAATTTTTCCAACCTAATAATAGGGTTGCTGAACATAGTGTGGCCCACACGGGGGTTTGGGTCAGTGTGGCAATAACTGGAGTGTTTGAATGCTGAATAGAATGAAGCCCTGGAGAGAAAACCTGTATTTATGCTGTAATTGCTGTTGTTGCAGGAGATAATTATCCTACTACAGAACCTGTCTCTGACATAAAGTCAGATATTACTACATTAATGGCAATACCCACTTGTGGCACAGATCTCAGCAGGGGCTTCACTGGGGAGCCAAGCTGAGATTGGTCCCCGAGAATGGCTATGCTAGTCCACAGCAACGACAAATTTGTAAGAACCCCCTTTAACTACAGGAGACTACAACAGGACCAATGTGTGGTTGAAGACAACAATTTCTAAATTTGTGTATGTGTATGTGTGTGTGGTGGGGGTATAAGGTTTTGTTTAATGTGGGGCCCCCCAGGTCCCTTTTGCATGGAACCCCCAAAATTCCTTAACATGCTCCCGGATCACAGTAATCCACTGTAATATTTCACTGAGTTCATTCTCATGTCACTCTACCTGACTTCACTGCCCTGGAGAAACTGCACAGGAGCCCAAGTCCCACCCTAGGAAGTGCTCTGGCCTCCTGCTTCAATGACCAAAAATATTTGTCGTTACACGAAACAGTGTCTCCTGTCACCCAGTGTAGCCAAACCTGTTACCACCTCAGCTGCTCTCAGTTTGTCTCCAGCAACAATGACCGCTGCCTCACCGCGGTCAGTCACCTCTGTCACCTGCCTCCACCCAAATAGGGAACCATGCTGCTATAGTTTCTAATTTCTACCATTTTCTAGGTTTTAATTTTGCCTGACACATACCATCCATTTTACAGCAGTGAGGGTTCTCTTTATTATGATTTAAAAAATACCTGTACTATTAATGGCACAGGAAAGAACTGAAAGAAGGTCCTCAGGTTGTCTCCCTGAATAATTACACCATCTAATCTCATTCACAGTACCCGTCAGCCTATGTCTTCTCCACTGCCCAATGACCTGCCTGAAGATAAATTGGTGCCGTGTGTTCTATCCCCTTGTACATAGACCTGAATATGTCCACGGGGCCTCTCTGAGATCCATCCCTGTTATTCCTTATAATTCTGCTTCCTCTCAGACTAAATGCCATCACGAGTCTGATCCATATACAGTGACATTGGTTTAATTCATTTCAATATTAGTCTACTCCAGCATCAGCAACTTGATCACTTGAATATTAGACCCTAAAGCAGATCCAAATATGTCTACTCGTTCAGAAACATGGCTTAAGAAACCATTACTGATTCTGGGCTGGCCTTAGATGATTTTAATCTTTTTAGAGTTGACAGAATTGGAAGAAGTGCTGGGGTGACAATATATGTCAAATCCTTTTTTGATGCTCCCATGCTACATGCTATTACTGTGCTCAAATGTTCTGAATTCATTGTCTGAAAGATAAATCGTGGGTCTAATAATATTATTGTCATTGGGATTTATAGACCTCCGTCAGCTGATGTTAGATCTATTGATTATGTAGCAGAGTTACAGTCTCAGTGTATTCACTCTGAAATCATGGCCCTTGGAGAATTTAACATTGATAGTTTGACTAATGGCTCCAATTATCAAAGAGAGGTTTCCTTTAGCCTCAATGTAACTAAGCTGATCAATGAACACATCAGGTCTTTGTTACAATATACTTAGATGTAGGTTCAGTTCCTTTTGCATCTTAATAATATTATTTAATCTCTTACTAGAATGGCTCTCAGTAGTCCGCAGACCTCCACTAATTAAGGCCAAGCAATACATGTCTGTCTAGCTCTGCTAATAGAACGATAAAAGGAGAAAGGAAGAAGTCTGATAATCTACAACAAATTGTACAAGCTCAGACGTGAACACAGCAGAATATGGCAGAGTTGAGAGCCAATCATTTTCTGAAATTGTTGGCAAATTACTAATCTCTATCAAACACCACAATAAGTTTGGGACAAGTGTGTCCATGACTTTCTTTCAACACTGAAATTATGATCAGGAGGATTTATATCCTAAGAAATTTCTCTATCCACATCTAAAACATCAGACGCACAGTCTTAGTTATAATGGATGGTATATTAACTGTATAACACTTCAGAGAAACACGGCTGTGTGAATGCATTCCAGATTCTGTGAGGGGATACAACATAAAAGTGTGTGGACAGAGGTGTTGGCCTGGCACCTCTTCCTCTCATCTCTGCTGCACTCAAAGCTGATTGGGTTAGATGGCGAAGCGGCGAGGACTCTGTGCTAAGCCTCAACACTCCTAATCCTATCAGTGTTCAAAGGCAGTGCTAAAGGTAAGGCTCCCAAAAGAGACAAGCACATCTGGTGCTTGGGTGGAGGGATGCTGGCAGCAGACGGAATGGGAGTCAGACACATAGGCCTACACACAGCGACACTGAACTGCACACCGACATCCACCTGCTAACACATGTAACTGATGAAACTGCCAGCCATAAATAAAAGTGACTGACAGTAAATATGTCACTGATGGAAATCAAACTCACTGAGAAATATTATCAACGAGACCAACAGCCTAGCTGCACAGTTATCAGGGTCATCAGTCATCACGCAAGCTGTCAACATGTCAACCAGGGATATGACAAGATAAGGTTACTTTTAATGAGATAAGATGGAAGGAGGTAGATGTTATTTTTTTCTGAAAATGAAAAACAAAATACATAAGAAAAGGGGAATGAAACAATGAAGTGTATCAGACATATTCTACATCTGTTATCATTAATTCAAGCTACCAAAATAAACTTTATATGCATAAACGCATGAGTCAAACCAATTGTCTAATCCTCCAGAGACTTTGACAGATGCATCCACATGAAACTGAAGGGTTTTTCAGAATCAGACAATCACGTGTCAGACGTGTGATTGCCAACAAGAGGCTATACAGCCAAGCAGTGACAATCCTGGAATACTGATGTTTAGCAGGTTTATTCTTACTATCTTGGTTCGGCATTTAGCACGCTATCATATGCTAATAAGCACTTAATTACTGTCTTTAGTTTTGTAGGTATTAGTTCATAAACCAAGCAATGCACAAATTGGAATTTTGATCTATGCTAGATGAAAAGTCTGAGAGTCACTGAGGTTATTACAATTCATCCATAAGGCAACATGCATACCTGTAGTATATTTCATGATAATTCAACAGTTGAGATGTTGAGGTCTCGACCAAAGTGCTGAACTGATGGAACACCAACGTTTTTCCAACTTTCAGCTTTGTTTACACATTTTTGCTGTCAATGCAAACCAGAAGAATAAAACAAAATTAAATGAAATATATTTGGACAATGTTCAGAGGGCATCAATGGTAACGGTTGGCTGATGGTGGTGGAGGTTGTATGAACCCTGGTGTGATGTGATTCGGTCTGTCAGCATGAGCAGAGGTGCTGGCCACACATGATGGCTGAGGCAAGAACACAAGGTTGTAGAAGGCAAAACAATTCTCCCCGCATTCTTAAATGAGAACATCTACATTAAAATCTTAGAACATGTCAGCATGGCCCGTTTATGTAGGTTGATTATTGTGATCGTACACTGAACATGTACACTGCAGTTTACTCTCATGTGCACCACAGTGACAAGCGAGCGAGGTCTGCCTCTACATGATTTATAGATGCAGAGGTCTGCCTGCCCTCCATGGATGGTAAAAACTTTATGACTGTTTTGATGACAGAGTGGGACTGATCCCAGTGCTGCAGATGGCCAATCCAATTTTGAGAGATGGGTCAATGTATGTTTGTTTGTGTGATAGAGAGAGAGCGACAGTGGGGTAAAGATCACTGAATGGTTAACACTGTGTCGGCCTGTTTTATTCATCTTCACATCAGTGCTGCAGGTGTTTGATGATGTGTGAACCATCATGTTGTATTGTTTATCTACACATTCACAGATCCATGTACACTTTTGAAGATGTGTCTACACATGTACCAATGTCAATAATCTCTCCATTACACATTTAAAGATTTTTGGAAACACTTAAAAATCTGATTACGCACACACAGATACTGAATACACATTTGGAAATCTATATATTTGCAAATCTAAGCATGAATTGGCGGAATCCTTTACAAATTAATTATGCACACATGAGATACAGTAACACAACTCCCCAAGCACAGACGCACACACACACAAACAGAAATAATAGTGCTATAATAATGGTCCCACATGTCAAACTCCAATATTCAGTGCTAATGTGTTCAAGAAAATCTATTTAGTGCCCAAATCTGATTCGATAACAGTTTCCAGTACAATTACAAGGTGAAATATCAACATAACTTTATAAGACACACAAATCAATTTAAGTTAAATGTCAGACAAGTCACTTGAAGGCTTGAATGTTTCTCCTGCTTGCAGGTATTGAGAAAAGTGAACAAAACACTGCTCTGTCCAATCCTAAATAGATAATGATCTCCTCCTGTTTAAAAGAAACAGCCTGTTGCTCACAGTCACACACTCTTTGCTTCTTTGTTACTGCAGAAGCAGCTGCTGTTGTTTGATCCAGTGCTGCAGCGGGAGTAAAGACCTCCCTACCTCTCTTTTCCAGGTAATAGCCGCTGTACTCTAAATCGAGCAATTGTATGAGTTGCCAGCTCTACTACCCAGAATCCCTTAGGACAATGGACAATGGGGTCCGGCTCCAGTTACCAAGCACCTGTACACTGGTGCACATAAGCAGAAACAGGAGACAGAAAGTCACACACACTCTCCCCATGAGTTCAGACCCCCCTGCCCCTTCACCAGCTACCACAGCAAGGATACTGTTGCAGGAAGGATGGGCGTGGTGCCGGCGACTAAGTTAACAAGGCCTGATTGAGTTGGAGCTCAGTTTCAGTGCAGACACATTCCATCGCCTCAATATATCCATCAGCCACAAAAGGTTACGAAATATCGATCTGTAACTGGTGAGCAGCTGAGGTCTCTACCACCTCCACATGATACAAGCGGCACAGTCACTTCTCCATATGTCATTCTTCACCTAATCCCCTGGACAGGTGGTTTTTTCTCCACCCTGCTACAACAATAGAGGTTGTTTTTCACCAACAACCTCGCGCCTTTTGTATTGAGACGTGGAGAAGACAGAATGTATTTATTCACTTTGACGATAACTGCTATCGGTGGGATTGATCACTGTGGGCACGATTGGTGCTGGATGGAGGGGAGAGCGATGACAGGAAGGAGGAATGTACTGGAAGGCCTTATCTGGGAGCGCCAGGCAGCTGTGACGGGAAGTGGAATGTCAGGAGGGGAAAGAGGAAGTAGGCAAGGATGTTAACGCGCAAACACACACATATGGGCAGGCACGCACAAATACACAGATCCAGGCCTGCACACGAGCACATAGCCTTTCCTGCCTAATCAGTTAGGCTCGTGCGACAGACAGCTCCCATCTTTCTCCCGTCTCTGTGATTTCAGTTTTATTTCCTCTATCTCCTAATGTGTTTTCCTTCACTCACTGTCTCGCTCTTTCTATTTTTCTGTGTCTTTATCAGCTGGTTTTAAATGAAATGGGGACGAACGAAGAAGAAAATTGCAGCATTTTGCTGCAGCGTCTAGTGAATATCAAACCAGGGGACAGTTCTTTTTTATCTAGAAAGAAAGATAAAAAGGGTTTCACGTGAGCAGCGTGAGCACATGTTGGTCTTAGGATGTTCCTTATTAAACCATGTTTTTTTTTTTACATGGATATTTCTTTTATTTCCCCAAAGAATAGGTGTATAGAATAGCAGTTTAGTAATAAAACCAATTAACCGATTTTAGCAAATACTAATCAAGTTTACATCTAAAATGTTGCAGTTCTTAACATAACATTTCTTAACAAAGCTTCCAGGAAATATTTTTTTTTTACTCAATTAAGGTGCAGCACCATCCACTACTGTTATGTAAATATTAGCAGTGAGGCGTATTGAGTTAAACCATGAGGGCGTAATGTGATGACACAATTAAATGTCAGTCATAACACAAAATGTGGAAACTGTTGAAAACACTTGTGTTTAACTTTCAGCAGGATTGCACTGATTTTCACTGAAGTTGGTATAGGGTTGAGGCATGGACCAGGAAATAAGCTATTACATTTTTGGGCAGATCCAGATCCTTTCAAATTTATTTAAAGGTTTTTTTTCTCTGAAATCTGGTGTATGTTATTTGACACTGGCTTTGGCAGAGATCTGCACTCTCTGAGCGCCCATCAAATTTGAGGAATGTCACAGTCTCTGTATTAAGTAACAAATACATCTTGATTTACTGTGTTAAGTCAGTTTCCAAAGCATTTAGCTTTTTTGGTATGCATTTGCACTTCTGCCAAATACAAAATCATATTTTTACATATTAGGAATTTTTTTCTCTCATCTGCATTTGCAACCATTTCTACACATAAATTGAAAATGTGCATCAAATGATCAACTTTTGGTGCACAAAAAAAAATTAAATGAAGTTTGCTTACATTTCCATATTGAGAGAAAAGCAATCATATCACCCAAGCCTAACATGTAAGCAGAACAATTTTGTGGGGTAGCAGTATTAGGTAGCATAAAATGTATACAATAATAAATAATAAAATTAAACTTTACTACAGTACTTGAGGACATATAATTTCCACCACCTTTAAAACAACCTGAACCTGATTATTCACAGGCTTGTGATTATAAGTTGAATATATTATACACAAATTGTAAGGGTGATTTAAAAGTAATTAATGAAACCTTTAGTGAAGCTTAGTAGATGAAGGAATCTGTCTACACCTCATGATATGAATAATCTGTGAGCCAGTGATGAAGTAAAAATAACTGTTTACAAGCCATTTAAACAGGCTCAGTCAGTTAACATCCTCGTCCAATTATAGTATATAATGAGAGCAGCCACAACCTAATGATGCATCCTTCTCATTTAAAATGAATGAGTTACTGCTCTGGAAAGTCAATGGGCCTTTACAGAACAATGCAGGAACAAATAGCTCAGAATGTGAAGGTCATGAAACATAACAACTCAAGAAAAGACACTGGGTGCACTGCAGGTGGGTGGATCTGAGTAACCTGGATGACTAGTAAAACATGAGCTGCATCCTATTGGCAATCAGGAAAGAGCAAATTGAAAGCCTTGCCTTATTTCAGCTTGCATCTTGTCTTGTGTTCTCAGCTATCGTGGTTAAAGAGAGCCTTGAGACCTGGGAACAGCTCTTTTCGTAATTCATCTTTTAGCGGACACAGCCTCAATAGACTCCTAACTTCACTAAATCCTGTCCAATCCTAATCTAGGTTGTTCGTCTGCAAAGCATACTGTCTGCTGTGCGCTTTCACAGAAGCAGTGGCATAGAACCTCACTCACACACACATACACACACACGCGCACAGAGGCATGAGGCCGTGTGCACACACAGACACAAGCATCCACGCATCAGCATACACACACACACACCTCTCACTGACACCCAGGCGTCTGTTGGCATTTGTGCCTGTGTGCTGGGCTGTCACTTGCTGTGTGAAATAATGCATGGGCTCCAGAGCTGGGCCACTTTCTCCCTCCTATTCTCCTGAGTGGCCTGACAGCAAGGGCCAGCTTTGTCACAACAACCAGCTCGACGTAAAGTTCTCCCCCCGTTCAACCAGGACCCACTCCACTCTGGAGGAAGGACCAGTTAATGGAACCCACTGGGTCTCCTGCATCCAACTCCATAAGCCGGTGAAATAAAGTAAGAGGGAACCAGGGAGGGGGCGAGCAGGTTAAAGTAGACACCAAAACAGCAATCTGTGAACACACTGCAATTTGTGCTGACAGAGCAGGAATGACAATGACGCCTCACCGCACCATGTGATGAAAATAACAACCACCATGCATAATGCAAGGCACTCTTCTTCCACTGAACCAAGCACTCTGGACTCTCCAGGACGTCGCTGTCCCTCCCAGAGAGCCGTTCACCACCGGGGGGGATTGTCTTTACAGTTTGTACATCCCATCTCGTAGACAACGATCATGCAACAACACTCTGCATCCATTGGGAAAAGGGACTGCAATTATGTGATAGTCAGTAATGATAGCGATATCCTGCTCTCGTCTCGCAAGTGACTTGTTCTCACTTGATCTGCCCAGTGAATCCCAAAGGTGGCAGGAATTACCCACTAAAGATGTTTAACTGCTAAACAAACAAGTCAGCAGCGGAGGAAGGAGAAGAGGTCGATCTTAGGCCAACACAGCCAGGAGACAGGACCCTGGGATTTATTGTGCGTTATGTTAGGTAGTTGTACTCATTAAGACGCTGTGAAATAACTAATCCTATAGATATATTAGATACATTTCATTACTCTCACTTTGTGCATATCTGATGTTTTGTGCATGTGCAACGCAATCAGCGCTCTACAGAAAATTCAAACTATAAACATATTTACCTCTACAAATTGTGTTGTTTTAATATTCTGTATAGAAAACTGTAATAATGATGCATAATATCTGGCAAAGGAGCAAAGTGATGATGATAAAAAAAAAATTGTTGTCAGTATAAACAAAACATAATGTGGGTGTGCTCAAGTTAATTAATTCGCCCTCATCCTCCACCTTTTAATCTAACAACATATGTGAGAGAAGAGTAGGTGAAGGCCATGTTGGAGTGACCCAATCAAAACTGAACGATTTCATTTAAGTGACTTGTTTAACTTTACCTCAACCACATATTTGTTTTCACTTGGAAATATCTCACCTTAAAGAATATAAATACCTAACAGCTGCCTCACAGTGACTTTTAACTATTGGATCTTCTAAACTAAACCCTCACCTGGCAAATATACCTTGAGCGAGTTCCTGGTCACTGTAACAATTCCTCCTGTCGACCAGTGAAGCAAGTCCATCATAACACTGCTACCTTGTAAAAAATAAGGAACAAATTCCACCTTTCTTGTCTGAGATGTTTTTCCAATGATCAGAAAGTATTCTTGAGTGAATTTGTGTTTGTGTTTCCGCAGCCTACATCCATTGTACTTTGTTTTCGTTTGAATACTTAATTTTCAAAAATATATATGGTGAGATTTCTAGTATGACAACTGTATGGTCTGTATAGAATGACGACTGTACTTTCTCGAATAAAAGTACATCTGTATACACAACTAAACTAAGTAAGACTCTACGGTATGAAGCCTTGCATCTTCCTGTCCTGCAAAAACAATCAAAACCTTGTTAAAACAAACGTCTACATTCAGTCAACGGAAATACTAGAGTGCTTTTACTTTGAAACAGGTACCAGAAGCGTTGCAAATATTTATGTTTGTGACATATTCAACAGAAAATTCAAAATGTTTAGGATTTTGTACACCATTTTATGGGCAGTATGAACAGGAGTAATGATTACAGCAAACTATAAATAAGTAGTCTTGAAAAAACCTGAACCAGTCTTTGGCTTCATGTTGATAATTTAATCTAATCTAGTTAGCATGTCATGAACTTTTCTTTGTCAGATGTAAGATATGTTAATATTCAGTGTCATGCCATAATGCAACAATGTCCATTTAGCAAAACAGCACTGGACACATTGGATTTCTTTGGCTCGAGATACAGACAATAAAACCTCTAGCCACACATGAAGAAAAGTTACATTGAACTATATTTAGTATTTGTGCTCAAAGAAGAGTCTCCATCTCCTCATCAGATGACGTACTCAGTACATTTAGATGTTCTTCTCCTAATATACAGTGAATTTTCCGAGCCCAAAGGGAACCTAACAAAGAGCAACTCTGATTGCTCTCGTAGCTTCCCCAAATGTCTCTGTCACTTCCCAGCTCGCTGCGGACGAAGAAAAATGGGTTAGAAGAGCAGCAAACAAACACAAGCATTCGTCCGGCAGAGAATAAGTTGCGTAAGCACAGTCTTACGAAAATGACTACCAACAAGCCCCGTGGTGAGGTGGGTGTAGCACGGCATGTGCAAATATGAGAAGATGTCTGAGGCGTGTTAGCGAGTCCAGCCGAGTGCTTGGGCGGGAAACGAAGGCACAAAGCGGCCGCAACTCCAGCGGCGAAGGACATGACTGAAGCTGTGTAGGAGGCAAAAACAGCCAAGGTGCAACTGTGGGCTGGAAATGAGCCCTTATGTAAGTAACTTTATCCTGTCCTCTATAATCCAACCCAACACCCTGCCCCCCATCTTTGCAGCATTAATAAGTCATAAGTCAGATGTTTTGCTCTCCTCTATACCCGTCTATCCTCATTTACTGAGGTACAGTCAGTTAGGCAGAGGTGAGGGGAAGGCAATTCTTCCACTTCCACCACTAGTAATGTGTGTGTGTGTGTTATGTGCGACACACTCAGGTGTAACTTTGTGCGAGCTTCTGTGTAGTGTGTGGCATGTCATAGCTGATAAGACTGTGTATGCAGGAGTCACTGGACTGTTTCTGCCTTTGTGGAGACCTGACCTACCTGCTCTGATCAGGTTTCATCTGGGCTGGACTGCTCACACGACCAGTTATTCACTTCAGTTCAGGTCTGTACTGAATGGTAATTCCTGCTGTACCAGTGCACTTACAGCTCAGTGGTTACAAAAAAGCTTCCGAAAAGCATTTCTCCTTGAATTGCATTTCTTTAAAGCAGATTGTTTGCAATCACAAAAAACTGAAAAATGCCTCCATACTGCATTTTCAAATGATGGGGCTAAGCCTAAATGTCCTCTTATATCCTCCTTGGAGCCGCGTTCACGTTAGCGTTAAAACGCACAAACAAGCTCTCGCCCAAAGGCAGGCGTGCAGTGTGCGTTAGCATTGCTATATCCACTAGCATCACCACTTAAATTGTGTAAATTATGCCGTTTCGAGACGAATTTGAATGTCGGATCTTTACCCCTGAGACTCCAAAAGTGTTTTGTGGACTCAAACACTTTACCTACCCCCCCTACGGACTCATAATACTGTATATCTCAATGGGCTTTTCAAAATACTCAGATGCGGATGAAGCCACTTTACATGATTTGATTGTAATTGTATTGTAATGCACTGTGATGCTGCAACAACTATTTTCATTATCGATAAAAATGTTAATCAATTGTCATATAAAATATCACATAACAAAATCCTGGATAATAAGGTGATAAGGGTCAGTGTATATTATTCTGTGGCTTCTAGTGGTGAGGTTGCAGACTGCAACCAACTGAAACCCCCCCCCCCCCTCACCTTCCAAGTGTGTAGGAGAAACTACGGTGGCCTTCTGGTAACATTAAAACATGAAAGGCCCTCACTAGAGAGAGTGTTTGGTTTGTCCATTCTGGGCTACTGTAGAAACATGGTGTTACATGGCAGATGCTATATCAGAGGACACGTCCCCTAGATATAAAAGAGTCATTCTGAGGTAGAAAAAATACAATTGTTGCTGCTCTGATCCAGAATCAGTGTGAAAATACAGACTTATGTTTATGTTTGTTCAGGATTTGGGAAGAAGAAATAACAACAAATATAAATCAATAGTAAGCTGTGTTGTTATGATTACAGTGTTGTTTTTACCACTACAACAAAAAAGAGCAAGATCACTGAATGTGTGTGTGTATGTGTGAGTACACCCTCTGACACTGTGTGTTTTAACAAACTATGTCACCTCATTACTTATGTGTAATACACACACACACACATATACACACACACACATGCTGCTGTCTGGTCAAGTACTTTGGCTTTGTCCGCCTCTCAGATTAAAGCTACCGGGCTAATTTGCTGCTATATCGCAATTCCTCCATAATCCGGCTTTAATCCTCACAGACTCGATTAAACAGCCAAATCTCCCGCTCAGTATCTGGCTCTATCTGCCACGCTCTTCATTTGTACTTGCTCTCCTCCACTTTCTCCCTTCCCTCTCTCACTCTCTCTCTCTCTCTCTCTCTCTCTCTCTATTTCCATGCCCTCCCCTCCATCTCTTGACTCGCAACAAAATCTTCTTTATCTGCTTTGCGCCGTCTGCCTTCTTCTCTTTCAGCCGCCCTCTCACTGATTCTCCTCTGTCTTTTTTGTAAGCGCTCATTCTGTCTCAGTCCCAGAGATGCCTCAGTCGCATCTTTCCTCCAGCTACGAGATAAAACCTAAATCCACAAAAACAATTCGACCACGAGGTCACCTTCAGAGGTGTTTGAGACACTTTTGGCAAACTACGTCCAAAACACTTTAAAGATCCCCACTTTTTTCTTCAAAAAGCGTCTCTTCAGTTTAGCATTAAGTTGGTCAAAATGTGTTTATGTTGTGACGCACACGAGCAGAAGTATTTTCTTTAAAAACGATCCCACTGCATAGCTTTGGAGCTTAAACGTGCAATGAGCTTAGTGACTCATGTCTGTTAATAGTATAAAAAATTGTCTCCACACATTCAAGAAAGAGTTTATGAAGAGTTTTCCCATCACATCAAGGGGGGGGGCAACATAATGGAGTGATGAGACATGAAGACTGGTGGTTTTTATGTTTTTCTTTATCTTTGATTAGCACCATTTTTTCATCATTCATATTCTCCTCTGTGACCATGTATATTCAGACATTCACATGTTCTTCCCTGAAAAACGAAGAATCTGATTGAACTTCAATCAACCAATCAAATTTTAATTGTATATCCCATTTTCACAAATTACAATTTGCCTTATATGGTTTAACAAGGTGCGACATCCTCTGGCCTCAACAAGAGTAAGGAAAAACTACCAATAAAAACCCCTATTAACAGGGAAAAACATAGAAACCTCAGAGAGAGCCACATGTGAGGATCCCTCTCCCAGGACGGACAGAAGTGATATAGATATCGTGTGTAACTAAACACACCAACAAAATAAGAGTATTTACAACATTGATTAGTAGAAACTGTTTTTAACATAATAGAAATGTGTGTCTATGTTTAAAGTATTTATACATAATAAAATATCTGATAGAAATTAAGGGAGCAGCAATGACAATTGAAATGGAGGAGTTATTGCCAGTAATGGCAGAATATGGTAAATGGTGTGTATTTATAAAGAGCTTTTCTAGTCCTGATAACCACTCAAAGCGCTTTACAGTACAGTTTATTGCCATTCACCCATTCACACACAAATTGATATAGTGCATCTATATCTGTATCTGAACTCCGAATGCCTCTCATAGAAAAAGTGCTGCCCCTTTTTCTATGAGAGGCATTCGGAGGTCAGTGTCTTGCCCGAGGACACTTGGGCATGCAGATTTGGAAGACTGGGATCAAACCGCCGACCTTCTGGTTAGAGGACTAGACTAGAGGGTAAGAGATTCTGGTTATGTGAGTAGGCATTTTGTATATCAAGCAGTGTTGTTGTAATCATAGTCCATGATCAGCTGCCACCACGATCACGATCCGCCATCACGATCTCTGATTCGCGATCCACCGTCATGATCTATGGTCCGCGATCACAATCTATGATCCTCTATCAAGATCCACGAAGTGGCCGCAGCACATATGAGAGGAATGAGTGGAATATTCTATTAGCAACTCATGTTAGCATCATAATCAAAATAATGTCTTGTTCTGAATGAGGTCAATAGTCAGAATATTGTTGTCCATGTAAAGGTAGTCAATGAAGTCCTCGTCTCCCTCTGCCCTGTTTCGAATCACCCAAAATGGTATTCCAGACAGACCCAATTACTGTATGACAGCATATGTAACGACATAGTCCTGCCAACAGGAGACAGATCAGAAAATGGCTCTATGTGTCCCCCTAGAAGACAAAAAACAACAACAAATCTTTTGCTGACTTTGGAGACGAAGTCTAAGATGAAGTCCAAAAACACACTCAAGCTTCGTGTCAACAACGAAAAACAAAACCAATCAGAGCATCTGGGGTGAAAATGGGGAGAACATTCACTTTGTGTGCCAAACATCTTCCTTTAACTCTTACTTGACCACTTGTTGTAATGTGACTGAAATTCCATTGTCTGCCAACTCTGCTGATGAAGACTGAGATGATGTTAAAAGCTGTGTTAAGGACAAGCTGTGGACATTGAGTTAAAGCAGCCATGGCCTTGAGACTTGGGCAGAACCTTGTTTTCCAACATGCAACTTGGATGAGTTCGTGCATGACCGATTGCAGCTGTAGGCTACAGGTGAAATGGATTCTGGAGTGCAGCACTGAGCATTACAATGACCCACATCACCCAACAGGGTGAGACACCTCCACCTGAATCTCCATTTTGTGGATTGAGAGACACAAATTTGCTTCATTTACTGTATCTCACCTATTCTTTTGTCCTTCAATCACAACTACTGTAATATTTAATAATTCAATGTTTTTTTCTTACATCCCACTGTCAGCCTTTCTCCTCTCTGTGGGTTTATAATTTATTGAGAAGCACTGGGTGGTGTCACGCACCACCTTAGTGTGCCTAACCTTGGGCGGTCATCACCCCACTGAGTACAAGTTAAACTGAGCAGTAACAAATCAGCCTCGGTGCACTCTGTGTCACTCCGCTCTCATTGAGTCAACTGGTAATCAGCACACAGACCTCAAGAACTGGGAGTTTTCTAATGCGCCTGACAGTTTGGCCCATCTACAAAACCTGTGTATTAAATGTCCCATGATTTGGTCTGAATGTATTTTATTATTTTGTATTTTTGCCCCACAACATGCGCTGCTTTCAGACATGCACTGAACTACGGAGATCTTCCGTATTTTCTCCAGAGGATGTGTATGTGTGAACGTAAATGTCCAAATGAGAGCCTCTGGATTATCTGGCCCCCTAGTATAATGTCTGCAGAAAGTCCACAGACTGTGATTAACCGCGAGCGAGTGAGGGGTAGGGGGTGGTGACACTTCTTACACGCACTACATGCAACAAAAAAAGCGGAACTATACACATATAGAAGACACTGTTAACTGGTGCTGCTATCATGAATAACATCGTCTCTCTCTCTCCATGAACACATTTTTGAGAATACAAACCCAAAGAGAAAAAGCTTTAAAAGCCACTATAAATGTGTCCCTTGTTTATGTTTGAAATAATAATTAATTTTTTGCATTATGCAGAGCTAACATGATGAATTTCAGAAGCCATGTTCAATTTAACCAGACAAATGACGATCTGGGCCATTTACATAAACCATCCATCAAACACTGAAGGGAAGATGAATGAGCCTTCCACTCGTGATAACAATCAAAGATTAAAATTGTGTGTGTGTGTGTGTGTGTGTGTGTGTGTGTGTGTGTGTGTGTCAGCCAACAACCTGTGTAGTAGTGGGTCTTTACAATTGCACGAGTGTGAACACGTCTCCAGTCTTATCTCACACTCTAAATGTTGTTTGTACCAGTAATTGGTTGCATAATTCCTGCTCTGAACTTTGCTGGTGAAACATAAACAGAAGTTTAATCACCATCTATCCTAATGAAAGCAGCGGACGTTCCTTCAGCACTTTGTTTCTGTCAACACATGTGCACCCAAGTTTGAGTCAATCCACTCGTGATTAAATATATTCAAAGTGTTGCTGCAGTTAACAAAAAGTATTCTCTTAATAATTGTGTATGACACTTTAATGTCAGATTAAAACAAAATTAAACTAATTTACAGTTCACTTCTACCACACAGGTACATACATATGCAGGGGAACCTAATCTCAAGTGAGTTAAATCTGAGAGAGAGAAAGAAGATTTTTTCTGGCCTTTTCTACAGCTTTGGTTACTTCTTGGCATTTTACGACATGTAAATTAATGAAGTAATTAAGATAAGTAGAAGTCAGTGATTTCACTGCGCAAACATTGTTTTTTTATCTCTTTACCTCCACAGGTTGATGGAGATTCTGTTTCAACAAAATAAGAAAAACACTGGATTAACAGGGTAGAACCTGGAAGACAATGAAAAAAACCTATAAGATGAGGACACAGTCATGTCTACATACTGTACTGTAGGCCTCCATATGTATCACTCAGATTTACCACATTTCTCATACTTAAATATTTTCAAGAGCGTATTGCAGCAACAAGCACAAAACAGTTAAAGCACCTCCACATTACCCTGCACATACAGTATGTGCAAATGCAATAACACAGATGTGCACCCAAATTTAAATATTACAGATAATATTAACAGTATTTCATTGTGTTATCAGACACATTTCCATCCCAGGACATTTGAAATATAAAATGTAAAAGTTTGCAGAACACAATTTTTGAAATTACATTAGTGGAAAGTGACATCACACCACACTTACATACCGTTCACCACATCTTTCACCACAGCATCGACAGACTAGTCACCTCATGTTGCCATATAAATGAATTTGTTAAAAGCTGACAGTGGCACAGATGTGTCCGTGCGGTTGCCTTTGTGATTGTGCTTAACTTTCAGTAGTTCTTCATCTTGTTTTGCACACTGCCTTGACATGCAAACACATTAGCAGAGATTGACATGGAGAGAAATGGGAAAACAGTTTATACTGACAAGCCATGCATGATCCTGTCATGTGGCTACGATGACCAACGAATCTGCTGCAGCCAGCAAATCAGGGAAAGCCGAGGAAAGCGAGTAAAAGAGGGAGAGTGAGGGAGAGAAAGACAGGAAAGAAATTGTGGTTAGCATTTGACAGCTTGGGTCTATTTTTAACATGGGGAGGAGGTAAGAGACAGATGATCGACAACTTTCTGCAGTTGAGGGGAGTTCTGATCACTTCCCCTGCACCGCGCTGTGTGATGTCTTGCTCACTGACAGGTAGTGTCAGGAGGAGGGGTGACACAGAGACTGGAATTCCTCTGTGGGTTTCCTGTGCGTGCCAATGCTGATATTAAACGGAATCTGTGAAGCCATTTTACCTGATGATCGTGATGGCGGAGGAGGTATGCACGGGGGAACTCGAGAGAGAGCGATTACGGATCAGACGAGACTTGCCTTTCGTCCTCCAAGAGGATGTGTGTTAAGATGAGTGAGTGTGTGTCACTGTGGGTGGGGATATATGGATCTGCCACCATGATTAAAGTGCTCCCATTGAGGGAATTGGAGGGGGTGTTGTGGAAACAGTATGGGGGTGTACGACAAGAGTAAGGCAGAATGGGCCGCAGCGCATGGTCTCCAGGAGGGACAAAAAACATGTTGCTTCTAAATGAGGATTTTCATTTCATATGACAGTGTGATGAAGACATTTAATAGGGCCTTTGTGTGCATGTATGTACTTACACTATATATGTGCATGTGAGTGTGAGCCTACACCATCTGACAGGAACCCTCCCGGCGCTATAGCAAAACTACAGGGGTTTCATCCTTTTCCCCTTTGGTAGTCAAATGTACTGTACATCACAGCTGAAACAAACCCACAAAACAAAGAGGTCAGTTTCATCCCTAATGTAGACAGCCAATTACCTTCCGGATGCCATGCATACATCCGCATAAAGAATCCGCCAAGTGGAAATTTCTGAGCAAAAAGTGAGCACTTTGCCTAATTACTCTTAATGTCTGAGGTTAATGGGCTCTTACAGATGGTCGCCCTCAGGAAATCAGTGAACGTAATGACCAGTCACTAATGAACACTCAAAACATCAATGATGATCCGAACCTAAAAAAAGTCTTTCTGTGTGTTGGTGCTGGCGATGGGCCAGGTTTGCCACAGTGTCTCAGCGTGAGCGAAGTCTGTCGCTGTGTGGTAACAGTGGCAAGCTTTTCCAAATTTGCAGTTGTGAAACAGAGTCAGCAATAAGCTAAACAGCTTCCAAACCAGACTTAATCCTGACGGATCCCGTTTAGCATTCAGTTGAGCGCCATCCACCGCTTCAAACACATGTGCAGGGAAGATTATGGGGGCTTTCTGTGCCTCTGCTGTGTTGTACTTCAGAGCCCATGTACAGTAGTGCTGCTGCATGCAGATGCATGAGAAGACAGATGAAGGAAGGAGGGCCAATGTGTGCTTCCTCTGTCAGTAGGGGACACGGCAAAGGTAACAGTGACATTTAGAAGTAGGGTAGAATTCAACGCAGCACACAGCGTTCTGTCAAAGTTAGTATTTCCTTTGCACTTTCCTGTCTTGTAGATACATATCACTTTATGTGCTATTGTTTTTGGCCGAAGAGCCAGAAAATAGACCTTACGTCAGACATGTAGTGCAAGGAAACTGAGGTAGCCTTTCAGTGGGGCACAGATCTTGGCTTTCACAATTAACAATGGTTGCATGTGAGGACAGCTGGATCTGGGGAGTGCATATCAGTACCTTACTGCAAGTGAGGGGAAGTGTCCCTGCGAGGACAGAAATACAACCGCTTGTGCCAAATGAAACAGCCCACGATAAAGGAAACTGTCCTCACAAGAAGAATGACGTCATCAGTTGTTTATGCAACATACCAAATATGGTTTACGCTAATGTTCAAGAGCCAGTGCCCTTTAGTGGTTGTAGTGATTATGATGGTAGCAAAGGAATAAGGCAGGTGACCGTGGCATAGATAAACATATTGTTTCCAGTCTGCAGTCAACATCAAGTTGGCTCCTTGTAAGCATGACAACTGTTCCCAGACCGTTACCATGACAATGTTCCTTAACCTTAGCAGGGATGTCATTTTAACGCATCCCTAAACCTTGCTGTTCTGTGTTTCAGCCACTTTTTTCAGATTACATAAAGTCCTATTGTAATTCATGCAGCAGTCTAAAAAGACCATGTTTTACTCATGCTATATGCACATAAAATAAACGTGAGCCAAAGTGAAATTTTAAGCTTCAAACAGCTTTTAAGCTCTGAACACAAAACTGTGCTTGAACACATCCTGTTCAGACAGCGAGGACGGACTGAACCTGCAGCTCTGCTAACATGCTGTTGCTACATCATAAATCAGCAACAAAGAACTCATGTTGTTGTGGAATTTGCAGGACTTGTGGGAACGACTGAAAATTACTGTCCACTTGTGTAATAGTTTGTTAAAAGCACTTTCGTACCTAATCTGATGATGGAAAACGTGTTTTCTCTCAGGGCTCTTGTCACTTGGAAAGAAAATGAAGAGAGAAAAATCCAATTATGACAGTTTTGGCAGGGAGACTCCTGCATAGTGAAAAAAGGAGCATATTAGCGGCACATTAAAACATATCCGCTCTCGTAACTGAAGGTGCATTAGCCGAAAGAGAGAACCGGGGAGGGCAGCGATGTGGGAGATATTGTGAATAAATAGCAATTATACTGTATATGGTGGAGCATGGTGACGACTGGGGGTGCGAGGTGGGGGCTTCAACTCTAAGCCATTATGGGAGATAATTGCATCATCTGAGCTCTCTCCAGAGTGTAGCTGTGTGTGACAGAAAAACAGATAAGAGCTTATAGTAATATACACCAGCCACAGAGGAGAGGAGCAGTGAGGAGGGAGGAGAGATGGAGGAAGAAATAATTTGAAAGAATGAAGAGTAAACACATGGAAGTGAGGGGCTGAGGACTGCACACGCACACACACACACACACACACACTGTGCTCAAAAACACAAAAAACAATGTGAAGGAATAGAAGACAGACTACACACACATTTAATATGTGCAGGAAAACAACACACACACACACATACATATACGCTGGTCTAACCCTTCCGGCTGACCCGAGACACTGATGCTGATGAGATGCCGGAGCTGCAGACCTCAGGAGAGATTGGATGAAGGATAGGAGGAGGAGGATGGTTGCACGATAAAATGAAGAGAAAAAGAAGAGGGCAAGAAGGAAGAGGAGGGGGAGGAAGAGAACGTAATAATGTTGATAAAAGGCACAGGGTGATGTCTGTGAGCAGGAATAGGAGGGGAAAAAGAGGAGATACATTCTTAACCGATAATTTGCTCTGCCTCTGTCAATAAACAATGACCACAGATGTTATTAATGAAATGGCGTGTGGTGGAGGGTGGGGGGGCAGAGATAACGTTTCATGCAGTGAGTGCTGAGATGACAGGAGGTCCTGCCCTTTGGAACATCACACACATGAGCTTTTGAAATAATGTGATCAGTAGAGCGGCTAGTTTTCCATGCTGCTGGGCACAGGGCTTTAAGGATTGAGACTTCAGAAACCCCAGGCTAACTCTGGAGCCGTGGAGACTGATGCTAAAGCTTGTGAGGTGTGAATTTAACTCAATACTACTCTTGAGGAATTACCTCACGTTTAACAAACCTTCAATTTGTGCTTTTAAATCAGCTAGATTAATGAAGGTAGATTCAACTAAAGACATCCTCCAAAAGAGGAAAAGATGTCATTATGTCAAAATAAGGGTCTTAAGTGATTTATTCCCAAATCTTTTTTTAAAATAAAAAAATTACAATATAATTTACATATGCTCTGTGTTTGATAATGGCTTTTTTCGCTGATTCCTAAATACAGAAATACAGTATACTTGCATCTATTGTAGTTTACACCGATGAGCTAAAAGATTACGAACACTCACAGATGAATGGAATAACATTGAATATAGTTACATCAGCACATGTCAGGGTCTGTGGTAGTGACTGGTAAGTGATCTGTCACATGTGTAGGGACTTGAACTATGAAAAGGACCTGGGACCTCATTTATAACTGTTCCGTACGCACACAACGGGGCCTGAAAGATGTGTACGCAACTGCAAACGTTGGGATTTATAAAAACAAACTTGAGGGGAGAATGTGCACACTTGTAACTCTGACCCATGCGTGGGAACATTTTGGAGACGGGAAAATGACGATGCAGATGTGAGGCGATGAACTGAAGCCAGATTATTGATCCACTTCATCATTACCATTAAAACCAACAGCGTTAGTTGTGCTCGCGCAACATAACTGTTCCATAAGAACCTTTTAATTGAGAAAGATATAAAACAACTTACAGCAGATTACGTTCAGATTCCATTAAACAGCGGAGTTACAGACCCGAGTCATGAATAGTTTTTAATAATATCTTACCACTGTGCGTGTATCATCAAGTCCGAGTGTGTGTAAAATCACTGCGCACTGGAGATCATTCACAAAAATAAAGAAAAACTATTCACTTTCAAACTTCTACTTCCAAATATGTGTGAAGTAATCGGTCTGATTGCTCTAAATATATAAATACTGCGGTGACACTGCTGCGTAGTGCTGCGTGATTCACCGGGACTGAAAGAGGAGTGCACGAATGGAAGGATTCAGAGGAAACAAGTGTTCAGCGATCACAAGATTTTTTGTCCCATGATCATGATTAATCAGCTGATATAGATTCTATAGATCTGTGATCTTGGAGCTTTGTGCTGAACTGAGTCCAGTATTACCCAGATCGACCCGACGGAGCCGAACCATACCAGTACAAACACAAGTGCTCACCAATCTGGTTTATTAGCCGACAGGTCTGTGTGTGGAATGATTAACGCTGTATAAAATGCACCTTTCTATGTAAAGCCTCTTTTAATCATTTTAAATATATAACTCTGTTAAATTGTATAGATTGGGGATATCACAGCTGTCTCTGAATTTAATAATCCTGCAGTTTTGGATGAATAAAATAAGCAAATTCTGACAGTGTGAGTTCGATTTATTTTTTTCAGGCACTTTATATCGTACTCACTCTCACTCACAGTATTATATGCAGCAGCAGCAGTGTATCAGTGCATTTAGAAACTATAGAAACCCATTGGTGAGCAGGAGGATTTAATATTCATGAGGTGCTCTGCCTTGACTATTTATGGTTGAATGTAGGTGTGTAGAGGGCGGACTTTGAGGCAGATTCATGTACACACGTTTCCAGGTGGACTGTGATTTATAAAGTGAACACTGCCTGCAGGTGTGCCTTGCCATTGCTGAGGTGCTCTGACCCAATCGTCTTTTCATAAAGATCGAGGGCCTCATTTATAAAACAGTGCGTGGGATTCATACTAAAAGTCTGCATGCGCACAAAATGTATCAGATTTATAAAACCCTGCGCACACATTTATTATGAATCCTACGCACTGTTTTATAAATGAGGCCCCCGATCTTTATGAAAAGACGATTGGGTCAGAGCACCTCAGAAATGGCAAGGCTCATATGCTGCTGACACACCACACCTGCTGACAGTGGAAAAGGATGTGTGTGTTGGAATAATTCCGATCTGCAGCGACTCAACCTCGCAGTTTACAGAATTTAGGGGATCTTCTGCCAAAGTCTTGGTGTCCATGACTGTTCTCAGTGGACGCAAAAGAGCAGCAGCACATTAGTTTTGGAGTGATCATAACATTTTGGCGTATCACTCCGTCTATCCATCTATAACCCCTATCCTTTGAGGGTCACAAGGGGAGCTGGAGCCATCACAGGGCCAACATACAGAGACAAACAACCATTCACTCTCACATTCACACCTATGGAACTTGCAGTCAGTTTGTAGTGACATGCATAGAAGACTCAGCTCATCATCTCTTTGCTGTAGCTCCATTTAGCATACAGAGATGACAGAGGTATCAATCTTTTCAAAACTAAGTGAGCATATTTCCCAGTATGTTGACCTATTCCTTCAAAGATCTCTGTCTGACAGCTTGCATACATAATGTTGACTTTGGCACAGACCTGACAGTGCAGAGATATTTCCCTCTAAAGCATCTGCACCGCACTAATTTACAGGCACATCATCTACAAAAAAGGTTTGCAAAGTTTTTAAATGTGATCTTTATGCTTGAAAACCAAAATAGATCTGAATTTGAATAGTCCTTGATGTGCATGTCTTTGGCCTTTTCTGAGCAGGAGCCCAAATCTCAGTAATCCCTGACACTGAATTGCACTGTACTGTTTGATCACCGCTGACATCCTCCTTAATGCACCTTTTCTCCCACTTTCAGCACAGTCAAGTTCACAGCGATTCCACATAGTATCCAAACGGGTGTGCTGTGTCATAGCATATCATGTGCCATACACCACGCCAGATATGACCCACAGTCTCACCATTGTTCAGTCCCTTTAACTCTTGTGACTGTCAACACTCTCTCCTCTGATTAAACTGCCATACTGTGTGACTTCTCAGATTATTCTTCAGCAGAGCATTCCGAGCATCGTGGAAGAGAACATTTACCCTGAGCAATGTCTGCAGGAAACTGGAGGCATAAACCTTACTTGTGTCCTACTGTCTTTTTTAATGGTTCGCCTTCACACGTTCTGCCTCACTGAGAACTCCAATGAGAACTCCAATACAGTTCTGATACCCTAAAGGCCTCGGCTTAATAGTGTGACTCTAATGACTTTTTCCACATAGCTGCCTGCTGCCACTGTCGCCTCATACACAATTACTTTTGCTAATGTCAAATAATTTCCTCTCAGGACACAGGTGTCAGTTGATGAAAAAATGAAAAATGAAAAAAATGACTACCTGTCTCTGTGTGCATGAGTGCATGCAGGAATATCATACTGAACCGATAAATCACAAAATGAAAAAAGGGATGTTTTCCTAATAAGACCGTTATAGTGACAGTCATTACTTTGCTTCTGTTAAACTAACTAAATCTAGTGTGTGATGGTGGATGTCTAAATTGTGTATACAAAAAAAAGTCCAAGGGGCTCAACTGCATGCCACTTACAACTAAACTTTATTCATCATTGAAGTGGGTTATCAAATGCCTCCAATATCAATGTTTTAAATAATATTAACAATAGAAGATCATAGACTATTAAGCAGTAGAACTACATCAGACAAAAAAGCATATCATTAATTTATATTTAATCTCTCAACAAACTGAGATTACATACCTCCACATCCTTACCAAATTGTGTATTAAATAATATTAATAATTAAAAAAATAACTCACTTCTCCAGATAGTTCACTGCTGCCAGCTTACTACATTCATCCAATCACATGCTGCTTTAAGACATTTATAACATTTCCATGCTGAACGAAATGTTGGATTAACACAACGCTGCCTGAAATCGTTACACTGCATCTGCAGTCTTGAAAAACCTTTATACTCATCTAAGAAAGTAAGAGTAAGTGAAAGGAGCAGTCAGCACGTGACGAATAATACAAAAAACACCAAGACATAGAATTATCACCTCGCAGTTGAATGCCTCTGCCAACCAATGAAGTTACATTATATATCCACATTATATGCAAGGAATTCAATACAAATATTAAGTGCATGTTGACATAATTACTGTATGAATTCTTGGAAAAATGTATTTTTGAGGTTACAGTGACCTTGGCCTCTGACCAAACTCTATTCAGGTCAACTTTGAGTCTTAAATAAACCTTTGAGTTAAAAGGTGAAGAAATCCCCTCAAGGCATTCTGGACATGTTGGATTCAGAAGACCAAAAAAAACATGTTTTTTGAGGTCACAGGGAACTTGACCTTCGACTATAGGTGTTTGTGCCACATGTAACGAAATTTTCTCTGTCGTTCCTGATATATCACAAGACAGGAGGTCACTGTGACCGCGACCTCTGACTTTAGACCACCAAAACCTCATCAGTTCATCTTTGACTCAAATGAACGTTTGTATCACAACCGTACAAATTCCCTGGAGGCGGTCCTGAAATATCAAGTTCATGAGAAAGGGATGAACATGGAGGCAAATGTGGAAAATAAACCAAGTAAAGGTAGCGATAGCAGCTAATTCTATTTTTAACTGGCTCCCCTGGTTACTGCACTGACGATATATTGTATTAACAAGGACAGGATTGAGGAAGGGGTTCTCCCTGGGGGAAACATTTCAGTTAATGGATTAATAATTCACTACATATCACAAATCAAAGCCATTTTTCTGGCTAGTAGACTCTTTTGCTGAAGCCCTATTCAACCATAAGAGCAGGAGGGGAGCACAATAACAGCTTTTCCATCCATTCCGTTAATGGTAATACACCTATTACTGAAAATGTTCTGTAAGGCAGGGGGCCCACAAATGGATTTGATTGGCAGTATGTGATTACGCGTTCTGTAAACACTTGGAGAAGAAAACCAGGATTATGTCAATGTCCCTGAAGTCATAAGTGCATCAGGCTCTAACCCCCGCCCCCACCTAAGTACCTCCAAGTAAGAATAATTTAACACAGCCTATCTTGTCTAAGCCCATGCCCTCAATTCCCGTCTGTCCACAGCTTTATTAACTTTTTTTTTTTTATTTAAAGAACAGGTCAGACGGATGTGTGATTGTGGTTGTTGTTGACTTCTGCCTGCAACATCTGTCAGCGCCACTGAAAGCCAGCTGCATTTGTTCTACCTCTGTCTGGAATACCATTTTTTGGGGCTGAGAATTACAGCAAATATTTGAAGCTTCATGTGATTTGCTCTGTTTCATTCACATGCGTGACTGTCAACTTTTGGGCGTCATCTGCACAAATTTGAAAGTGACTCCAGACACTACTTGGTTGCTCCGGACTTTTTTTTACTTCTTGGTAGTGTTGTTATAACTTGTCAACCTGTCACATTGTCACAGGTCACTTCCAGTGTCAGAGCTGGTAATGTTAGATGAGAGCTTGAATGTATAACTGAGATTAAAAATGTCCTTAGTGTTATTTCATACTTTGTGGGCTATTTGGGATTTAAGTGATACTTCCATAAAATTATGTGAAAATCTGCAGCATTTACATCCAGATTTTGGATATTGATTATCCCGAGTCGTTTTCAGACATGAACTCTGGAGAATATCTGCACAATTGGTTCCAGACATTCTCTGGAGTTTGCCTTTCACATATGAAGAACGTAGCAGGAGATACAACAGCAGGAAAATCCTTCAGTCCATATATGATTTGATGATATATTTAGTTCTACGTATAAGACCCTTTAAACAGGCCAGTTTTGGATATTGTAGCTCTTCCATTCATTGTTGACTACACTGCTTAGACCAGAGACCACTCATGGATGACAGCAATAAGTTTTAATATTATTAATATTGTTTATATAATTATCAGAAATCCTAAAAGGACCTGTCTTGACATTCAACGCACCAGACAGCATGTACTTAAGAGACACGAATAACAGGCTGCCACTGGAAATTCTGCCCATCTGGGCAGGTGCCAGGTATTCACACACATTTAACCCACAATTAGGATCTTTCTGCATTGCTGTCACTATTATCTATGTTGAGCACAGAGTCAGTAACCTATTATTAGCTATTATAAAATGGTTACTCTGCTACTCAGTCCAGAGGCAGATCAGTTTTAACATCAGCAGTCTGATTTGAGGCTGAGAGCGGAGGGAGAACACCCAGCATAGCAGCCAGACCGGCTTTAAGAGCCACCTGATAAGCCTCCTGTGGCATTCTTGGCTGTAAATAGTCATTAGCCAGAGTGCTGTCAAAGCCTGGCTACAGTAGTGTCACAGTCAACCCTAAATTACAGGAGTGGGGTACACAGCTGACACTGCAATCTTGCATTGTGAAGAGCGATTCAGCAGCACATGCTACTATTATGACTTGGGGCAGACCCTACAGGAATCACGATATCTCTATAAATATACATCTTGTATTTATTTATATACATAAAGCCTTGTTGAAGGAAACTATTATTGTCCATAAATTGCCAGTGGCAAACATCAGCTGGGAATAACTCTGTTTATGTGGCCCCTACGCAAAACAATACAGATAACCATGCGTGTTTTACCATCTACAAGAGATTTCTATCAGTACTTGCAGGCATCTTTCCAGGCATCATCACTCATGTGGGAAAAGATCAACGCCCACATGCAATCACTCTGCCTGTGTGTGCAGGCTGGTTATGCTCTTCGTTTTTAGAGAGGAAGGACAGTGAACTGGGAAACATAGAGAAAGATGAAGTCAGAAAGTATGTGTGTCTGTGCCTTTAAGAGTCCCTAGGCCAGGGCTGAACGTTGGGAAAGTCACCCAGTGCCTTTCTCATGACCCCTGAGAAGAGGCCTTCTTCCTTCTGGATCCATGGATGGAGATGGGACGTCCCCAAAAAAAAAAAAAGGAAAGTGACATCCACCATATCGCAGCAACAGCACGTCAGTGTTGTTTTTACAGTCACTGAGAGAATCACTCACAATTTGTTATTATAATGCAATGACAAACAGCAACTACACACCCACATATCTCAAAGCAACATGTCACACTTCAGACATAGCCACCGATGTCTCATTCCCACAGTTTATCCCACATTGAGACTAAAAATATGAATGTTTATATATATTTAAAAATGGTAAGTCTGTGAATGTGGGGCAGGAGTGGCAATCCGTCAAACCTCTGATGGTCTGAAAATGGTCTTTAGAGGTCAGCAGCCTTTAGAAATGCAGCTAATACTTCAGTGCTCCACATTCATTAATCACAGCATTAATCCTGTGAAAGTGACTTTAATTAAAGTAATATAATTAGATTAAGGTGTTTACATGACCCCAGGCTTAATTGCAGTATTTTTAGAATCAAACTAAAGTATCGATGCTCATACTGTATGTGTCGGAGCCCTAGCTTGAGGTGCTGTATACCATTTATTGTTAAAAAAAATCAAGCAACTGCAATGAATGGGATGCAGAATGAATACAACAAGATGCAAAGCATTCAGAAATACATTACAACTACAAAGACATGCAAAACTACTATTAAGTGACAAAAACGACAACAAAGAGATGTTGTTAGCAAAGGAAAATGTGTGATGTGAGATTATGGGCCAATAACATAAAGACAAAAGCCTGAGGTTTCCCAGGATATTAGAGAAAAAGACTGAAATAAAGAAGCTCTGGTTAGACTTTCCATTTCTGTCCTGCACAGTGATGGCTCTCTCTTTATCCATCAGTGTGCGGCGGAACCTGAACTAATCTCCCTTCAGGTTCTTGTTCTCCTGGGCCTTGTACAGAGCGCCAGTGGGTGTAAATACATAGGATTACAAGAGGCACTGGCACACTTGCACAGCGCAGACTGACGATTGGACGGCAAACTGCCTCGTTGGGTCGAGAAAAAGTGCACTGTTGTGTTTCTGTGTCATTACGTATGTACCAATAAATCCCTCAATCTCCTTCGTCAAATCAAAATTGCACCAGTTGCTGGGGACACGTACACGAGGACTGTGGGCTTCAAACTGCTGTAATCCCGGCTCAAGGAGGAAAGGGGCTTTGCTGCACATCCATTTAGTATTATTCTAAGAAATAGGCAATTAGAGATAAGGCCATACATAGTTGTACGTTGGATGAACTGCATTCCATGACTCTCCCTTTGGCACTCTTATGGGACATGTAGTATATTTTGGGCTGAAGTGTTGTCAGGGTGACAATAGGGAGTGGACGAGGACACAAAACCCATGTTGACATAAGATACTTTCAGACAAGCACTGGACTCCCCAGTTTCTCCAGAGGAGGTGCATGTGTGAACGCAAATGTCAGAGTCAGACGCTCCGCAGTTACTACGCTCTTTCTTTGCCTGGCCTCCTGGTATAATGTCCGTTGAGAGCCAGGAGAAGTCGAGGTGTGAACACAGCAGGGGATCCCCACTGGAGATTCACCAGAAGCCACTGGGGGGATTGATGATGCTTCTTACACGTGACAGAAGCAAACATTAATAAGACAAAAGAAAACAAATATCTTCCGGTGAAAAAGCGGCGTCGTACACGTAGAAGACACCGACGAGGATGTCAAGCGAGTTTGTGGTGATAAGGGCGGACGATGGTGTCGGGGTGATGTAAACAAAAACACGTGATCTTCGCAGCGGATTTAATGCGTCACTTCCTGCCTCTGTCTGCTGCTCCACCTCTTGCCTGATTAACACGGAGGTTTTGTTGCTGTTGTAAACGCGTCTGTGCAGAGAACCTCCCGCTGTGTTGTGCATGTGTGAAAGACAAACTGCTGGTAAACTCCGTAGCCAATTCTCTGGACATTACCCGGTCATGTCTGAAAACAACTATATTGTCATATAAAGAGTAAATGTGTATGCCAGGCTTTAAGACATCGTATGTTTTAATGGGTGCAAGGGTTAAGTGGCCATGTGTTAAAAATAATACATATGGCTCAAATGAATTCTTGTAACCTTCTCACTTACTACTCTAAATCACAGTTGACATTGAAAATCAGCCATGGCAGCAGCTGCACTACCCCCACCATCCCAATGGATCCTTTGAAGCTTGTATGGATTGACCTTGTTAAATAAGTAAAGTCCACAGTGGGGACCCACCTGGAAAACAAATGAAGATGTTCTTTTGCCAGATGTTGTGTCCAGAACGGAGCAGTGATTGTGCAACTGTTGGTTACGATAAGATAAAGCATGGCTTATGTGTTGTTCCCATGAACTGTCCTATGATAAGGGCTTCAAGATTACCACATGTGCTCATGCAAATGCATTCAGAAATCACACACACACACACACACACACACACACACACACACACACACACACACACACACACACACACACACACACACACACACACACACACACACACACACACACACACACACACACACACACACACACACACACACACACACACACACACGAGACATTACACCAGCTGACATTCATTTCCTAAGGACATACCTTAGACTAACCTTAACCTAACCTCAAAACATACCTTAAAGTGTAATGATTCATATTGGGGACTTGACTTTTGTCCCCCTAAGGAAGAAAATATTCACAATATGACTTCATAAATAAACAGACTGACAGAATGTTAAATGTCCTCACTTTCCAAAAATGTCCTCACTCTGTATAGGGTCTATGCTTAAAATGGTCCTCAAAAAGATATAAGTACAGGAACACACACACAGTAAAACACAGTGCTAATGCCAGGAATAAAAAACACCTTTTTCCTTTGCAAACATTCAATCATCTAAAATAGTCTGAGTGCGGATCGTCCACATTTCAACATGAGGGGACCAAGTGTCAATGCAATCTCACCAACATTTAGAGCTTTCCTGGCAAACTTACCAACTTCCTAACGATTTACTGTTCGAGTCTGCACAACCTATTTTTTTTGTTCAGATCATGGTGTCCAGATAACAGCAACCAGAGCGCCTGTATCTGACATTTCCCTGAAAAAAAGCTAAAATATAGACGACAACGTCTTACACACACATCTCTGACAAAAGTGAAATAAAGGTCATTCACCCTGAATGGGATTTTTGTGTTAACTTGCCTGGAAACTAAATTAAGGAGGGCAAATTAATTTAACTAATTAGAACACAGAGCATAATTAGGTACAATGCCTGTTGAACTTAGGCTAATGTAATCTAATTAGCTGGTCCGAACACAACTTTACTGAGACAATCGTTATGAGTTCCTGCGATTGTGAAGCATTGTGAGCTGTTTTACAGAAAAAGCTTCAAAAGAAAAAAGAAAAAGAAAAACAGGGCTGTGAGTACACACCGACATTTAGTGTTAAATTCAATTCAGACAAGTAACAATGAATCAAACAAAGGTTAAAGTTAAAGTCCACTGATTGGCCAAATCAGAATTAGATCTCGCAATGTGTATGTTCAGCTGCTCTGGCTTGTGGTCATACTATTACAACACTGTACAAGTCTCAGGTCTGCGTTTTACACTTAGCAGTGTATTTGTTTCTTTATTTATAGGATCACGATGGGTAAAATACACAAAATTGTATTGTATTATATTTGATTGAATTCAATTCTATTCTATATGTTTAATCTATTATGTTTAATATGCTGCTTGTTTATTTCTACTGTCCAAACCTCGAAATATTTTTTATATAAGACAAGGAAACTTAAAAAATTATATAAAATATTAAAATGGTTGCCAGTCAAATTTTGGTCAATTAGATAAATTGTTGTAGCTCTTACGGTGCATATACGTATGTGATGATGACTTTGTTGCCAAAACTCTGCTCAGATACAGAGTCAGCAGATGAATGAGCCAAACAGTAAACAGTGCAGCTCTTAATTTTCAGACACATTCATGTGCAGACCACAATCACTCATCGATCTGTCCTGACGACAGCAGAGTGACAGCTTCCTGCACTGCTCGGATTTTTTGCCTGAGACCCCAAATTTCAAATAATGCCTTCGTCGTGTTCTTAGGACGCGTTAGCTCACTTCCTGCTCCAACACAGTCTACATCAGGGACTGAAGGAGTGCACGGCTTTTCCTGTCGCCACAGGCCGCCATTCATGAGCACTTCCTCTCTGCGTCTCGACCACTCCGTGTTTTCAGGACACACCTGCAGGGTGACTGATAGTGAGAAGGCCGAGGTCAAGGTCGGCTGCTGTGCTTGTATTGTCCAGTTGTGCAGTGAATCAAAGCCTGTTGTTAAAACTCAAGATGAGTCACTGGGGGACTTTATTACCAATCACTGCTTGAAAGGCCTTTGAGGTGTTGAACTCATGTAATGTCCGCACAGGGGTCTGGGTGGTAAATGGCAGCATTTCTCAGGTAGAACCCTTCCCTCAGGGTGTAACAAGTCCGTCTGAGATTGCCTGTGTCAGCGTAGGTGATTGTTTTGGCAACAGCGGTGAAGAGCACACATGGGCTTTGAGCAACCCAGAGTGAATTTAGGTCAAATGTGAAGCTCCTGCTTGTTCTCGTGTCTCACAGACCAAATAGAATACACACTCACCTGTAGTAGACGGAGTAGCCTTAATGGATATCTCCTGTTTTTAGGAGAGCCAGATGGTTTGGCAGAGAAGGCCAAACCAGAAGGGCCATTTAAAGTAAAATTTGCTTGTTACTATAATTTACAAAAATCTAGTTTCTGGTTTGTTGCTGTTGAAGGACACTTAACGATTTTCAGTGCAATCAGAAACGTGCATTTGCTCCAGCTCCATCCGTGCAGTCTGATGGAGACCAAATGTTGCTTTAGTTTTCTGCCTCCTGGTCAGCTATCTGACTTTATCTTTCTGAAAATCTTATCAATATTCTCCTGTGTAAGTGTAAAACGATGCTTTGCGTCTGCACGGCTCTTGTTGAGAGTTTTACCTGAATGAATCATTTAGAACTTGTCATTTCTTAAAACATTTGCAGGAGCCCTTGTGCGGCTGAACCGTGCCCCAATTTCGGAATCAAAAGAGACGGCGGGGGGAAAGTAGGCTGCATGTACTGTACAGCTATCAGTGAAAGTAGGAGTTTAATACATTGCTAGAGAGAGTGATGGCTGAGCCAATGTTGCGGCAGACATAAAGGGATTATTTGTCCCTGGAAGACATAATCATGTGTAACACTTGTTTCAAATCCTGTGAAAAACAAACAGGTGTTTTAGCTTTAAATCCACCCCTCCATCCTCTGGCACACGTACAGAGGAGAACGAGAGAGAGACCCCATAAACTTCCTCATTAATTATTAGCACATGATTATGACTAATATTGTATACATGTCACATACTGAAGAATGGGGATGTTTTTAAGATCATGCTTTAAAAAGATACAATTTTTGCCTTGATTTGTTCATAAACTGGATGACAATGTGATTTTAGTGTTGGATGAATGTCACCTTGAATCGTTTGCCCGATTTTATTTACAAGATATCAGCATGACTTTGAAAATATCTGAACTTTACAGGAGGGCTACGTCACGAGTGCGGTGTACGGGGAACCACATGAAAACCCACTTGTGAATGAATGAGTGAAAATCAGCTGCTCACTCACCTGAGAGCCCGCACAGGAAGGTGAAGGAGAGCAAAGGAAGTTTCCTGGAAGTAGCACAGACCTCCATGGCTGATGTGTCCACTTCTCAGCGCGTGAATGTCCTTCACTCGGCTGTATGTCTCTATATATGTAAAGATACAGATATATATGTATAGATATATGCGAGCTCTTTGGCCAAAGCTCCTCCAGGTCTGTCAGGTGGTCTCGCTTCAGTCCTCCAGCAGAGACGTTACAGGTGAGGGACACGTCAGGTGAGCAGAGCCGGTCTAGTGCTCAGTGGTTCACCGCCTCCGACACCGAGGACCCTCCGTGACTCCTCTTCTCCTCCTCTTCACACCAGCGGCATGTGCGACTCCCGCTCATCGACAACTCTGAGCGGTCATACGGAGTCCTCTCCTGAGAGAGAGGGGGAGAGGGGGAGAGAGAGAGAGAGAGAGAGAGAGAGAGAGAGAGAGAGAGAGAGAGAGAGAGAGAGAGAGGAGGGAGAGACAGAGAGAAAGACAGAGGAGAGAGAGAGAGAGAGAGAGACATAGAGAAAGAGAGAGAGAGAGAGAGAGAGAGAGAGAGAGAGAGAGAGACATAGAGAGAGAGAGAGAGAGAGAGAGAGAGAGAGAGAAGAGAGACATAGAGAAAGACAGAGGAGAGAGAGAGAGAGAGAGAGACATAGAGAAAGACAGAGGAGAGAGAGAGAGAGAGAGAGCAGTGTCGCCTCAGCGAGCTGGCGTCATTTAACTCAATATCGTCGACAACTTCCGGTTATTGGCTTAAATAAATATAACCCTCTAACGTGCGGATCCGCTATGAATGAATGAGTTGCATGACAGCGTTTCTTTTATTTTGAAAGGCAGACATCCGCGGTTTCATTCGTAAATGCCGCAGTTGCACCTGTTCGCTGACTCGCAGGTGCAAAAAAAGAGAGAAAAAACACTAACCTACTTTCCCCCGAAGAATTTCCTACTTTTTTTTTTATATTTACATATTTTTTATCGAGAGTCATTCAAAGATTATTCTTTTAAAATGTGATCTTTCTCAATTTTGCTCTCATGTTTTACATACATGTAAATTAAATCAAAAAGAAAACTTGTACAGTACCTTAAAATAATAACAAACTAGTAAAATTAAATAGAAAAAACTAAGAAATAGATATATCGGTAGAGGTACCTATGTTTATTTAGGGTAGATTTGAGTTAGGACAAACTGTATAGTTGTATATTCACTTCACATGACAATGTAAAGAAAAAAAAATGTCCTTATTTGAAACACCCAGGTTTAATGACACTAATATACTGTATCCACCTAGCCCAGTCCGACTTAAGAATTTCAGATGTACTTATGAATACATTTGATTTGCTTTGATTTCACTTTATTGTCAGAATCCTCTCTGCAGTTTGTCGTGAGTCAAAACACAACAAAAGGCAGATTCTCACCAACACAAGACGTGTCATACAATAACTGTGAAAGGAAAATAGACAAGAACGTTAATAAAGAATCTCCTCAATATAAAAATGATAAACATATACAGCCAATGGGTCTGAATCAGGAGGAAAGACCCCATGGGCCCCAACATGTTAGGGACGCCCAGGTCCGATCAGCCTGGTGGGACTTCCTCAGCAGAGGATGTCTTGTCATCAAAAGGCTGAATGACTCAATGATGTTCACCATCTTGTCCTGTGTTCGAAAATAATTTAACATATAAATGCAACCTCTCTCTCTCTCTCTCTCTCTCTCTCTCTCTCTCTCTCTCTCTCTCTCTCTCTCCCCTCTGTTCCATCCACCTCTCCTCTCTTCCCTATTTCTCCCCACTCACCCGGTCGAGGCAGATGGCCGCCCACATTGAGATTGTTTCTGCCATTAAAGGTTTTTATTCTATCCACAGTCACCAAAGGGTTTCCTCGTTGTGGGAACTGTTGGGTTTCTCTATAATCTTGTAAGGTCTTGACCATACTATGTATTATGGGGTAATGTTTGTTGTGATTTGGCGCTATACAAATAAAACTGAATTGAATTTTTTCACACACAACAAAAAACCCAAACACGTGTCGAGAGGTAGATTCTACAGACAAATCCCATCACCTTGTAAAAAAAATGACATAAAGGTTTAAAATTAATTTATATAACAAAATCATAAATAAATAAATATAACATAGTATCAGTGCAAAATGTGGATGAGTGAATGTCTCAACCAATCTTCATTTTTCTCCAAAATATCGCCACAAAAAAAGAGAGAAAGAATTCATTATAAAATCAGTTCCTCGAGTCTTCAAGCTGACAAGTCTCATTAATGCCCCGATGCGACCAGCCAGACGTACTCGTGTGCAACTTGCCCATTTCAAATACCCCATGGCTCGAGCTTTTTTCCAACGATCAGCCCATTTTCAAAGCTCCATCCTTTTCCCCACTCTCCCCCTGCAAATCTGCAGCTCCTGTTCCATCATGTGTGACAAGGTGTGGGTCTGAAAGCATTGGAACAGACTGGACTCAGCTTGACGTGAATTCCCAAGGTGAGCTCACCCTCTGATGTAAAAATATGGAGTGACCTGTGCTCTCCGAGGTGGCCAGACCCCTTTATTTCATTTTTCTAAGGTTGCCCCGTTGCCTCAGCAACAACGGTGAGGCTAATGCAGGAGGACTGCTCAATTATGAGAGGTGAACAGGGGTTATTCCTCTGATTAAATCCAAAGAAGCAGGGTCCGATCCCCCTGGGGATGAGATTTTGTTGTGTTGTTGTAAATTTCATCTCGGCCCCCAGCTGAAGTCTCCAGAATTCAGACGAGAAGAGCTGTCAAAAAAGGGCTGTTTTTATTATTGCTGCAAACATGAATGTGAGCAGGGCATGGAGGCTAATACTGGACTCTAATCCAAAGCAACCAAATGACGTCTCTTCAAATGGTGAACACATCTGACTCCTGGAGGACAAACATATTTCTTGCATCACGCAATTTATCAAATCATTTTTCTTTTTTGTGTGTGTGACAATTTCTTTTTTCTCAAATGAAACATAATATACATGACATATGTGTATTCCCCTCTTTCACATAAATGCCTCTGCTGATCAAACCCATGCCTCCAATACCCCCACCCATCAAATCTGAAATAACATTTCTACTAAAGAAAATCATTATAATAACTGTTTCCATTCGTGAGAGGGTAAATAAAATAGATTTGAAAAACGAAATAAATGCAATAAAGTGCAACACACAAAAACGTGTAACATCCACATGTGGTTATGATGTAATAAATTAATGTCTGCTTCATATATACAAATACCAGCACATTACTCCAGATGTAATATGATACCAGCTGTATGCCCGGATATAAATGGTCGAAATGTAATTTTCTAGTCTTGAAGTGCTTTACAGTACAGTTTTTACATTCACCCATTCACACCCATTCATATGCATCTATGTGCAGCACTTTTCTCTATAAGAAGGCAATTTGGGGTTTGGTTTCTTGCCAGAGGACACTTCGGCATGGGGAAGACTGGATCGAACCGCCGACTTCTGGTTAGAGAACGACCACTCTCACCCCTGAGCCACAGCTGCCCATATAATACAGAAGATCTACTATAACTGTGTACACAAATATTTCCACATACGCAAATATGGCACATTGTGAGCGTGAAGATTCATTATGAGCCCATGTGTCATAAATAGTTCATATTTACAAAGGGGACGAGTGCAGTCAAACCATTACTATACATGTTTGGAGCTTGTTTGATGGATTATTTCCAAAAGTTATTATTATGAAAGTCACTGAGGAAAAATACCACAGACTACATTCATGTTACCGAGGTCTTAAGTACACTGCATGTAAATGTAACCGTGATCAGATTATCTCAGACTATACACTGCAGAGTGAAATCTACACAAACCTATATAATAGTCTCATTGGCTTATAGCACTTGTCATCACTGCCCTAGATACTGTAGATGTGGTATAAAGTCAGGGCACCTGCTTACTGATCAAAGACCTGTCCTCTGTGTGTCTTTACATCATGTCCACACACACACACACACACAGACAGACAGCGAGAGAGAGACAGAGAGAGAGAGAGAGAGAGAGAGGGTGCAGGGCAAAGGACATATCAAATCAGGATTTATAGTAGAATATGTTCACAGCTTGTAACGGTGAAGTGATTCATTTTTAAAGGACTCACCTCCACACTGCAACAAAAAAAAATGATAAAGAACATTTTCAGTTTTACTAAATAAATAAAATGTATCTTTGAAAAATAAATCCTGTTGTTTCATGCATGTTGTACAGCATGAATGAAAAGCCTATTACACAGCACAACGCAAATATCAAATATACAAGAGCAGAGCACAATGAAATATTGATTCACACTATGTGAATGTAATGTACTTCACTGACTCATTTTGCACCTACAATGTAAATAGAACAGTGAATGAAAAAAATGCAACATTAATTATTAACTAACAAAGAGCAGAACAAAATACGTTTGTTGTAGTGTCACCTTGTGTAAACTGTTCACTCTAAAAATAGCTGATTCTGTTTGCTTGTAATAATGTCAGATATTTTATTAAGTTAAAGACTTTTGGGAAGGTCAGTGAAGAAGAATCTAATATCTGTTCCAGCTCTAAGGGGTCATTTCCAAAAGGTCAGTGGCATCGTGTCCATCACACACATGCACAGTGTCAGTTGACCCCTTCAAGCGATTTGTTGTCATCTTTTATCGTATGTTCATGTCTATCATATCGCTTTTGGGTACAGATTTTATTTCTCTGTGACAGCAAGTTACAGTCAACAGTTAACTGCACATAGGGATTTTCCACAGTGGATGTCTATGGCCACCTCCTGGCCACCTGGGTGGATGACATCCTCTACATCTAAATCAATCCACACTCAGCCATCTTGGTTAATGTGTTAAACTACATTGTCATCTGCAACATCTATTGCACTTCTGTCCGTCCTGGGAGAGGGATCCCTCCCATGTGGCTCTCTCTGGGGTTTCTGTCCCCCCCCCCTGTTATTAGGGTTTTCTTTGGTAGTTTTTCTTTACTCTTGTTGAGCGTTAAGGACAATGGACGATGCTAAGCCCTATGAGACAAATTGTTTGGCTATACATATAAAATTTGATTGAATGATTGATCAATTATTGAGGACACATAAGATTCAGAACTATTTCTGATAATCTACAGGCACATGAGCCATAAAACAGTGGAATACAGTATTACTCCAATGTTCCGCAGAAGTAAAAACAACTATACACAACCTAATTTCCACTGTGTGGCAAATGTCAGTGAGTGCCCCATTTATTGTTTTTTAAACATGTAAACATACAAGACGGTGACTTCAAAACAATCACATACAAGACATTGTGTCAACCAATAAATTAGAAAATATTATATTCATCTTAATATGCTGTATACCCAAACAAATGAACACTGCAAGTTTGCAAAAGCCGGAATGCTCAAGAACATTGATAATCTTAAATATATATTTTAGATATATAAGGTAGATTTTATATACATCGATTCATCGTGGACTTCTCCATCGTTTGATTTTTCTCCACAGTCTTTCCTGGCACATTGCACATAATCTCTGGAATCATGTTCATAAAGAACTCAGTATGATTATTGGTTAAATGTGAGTTAACCTCTGCAGCTTATAGTCTGAACCTGACCTGAAGTCATAGGCTTGATTTACACCTGCACACGAGCAGATTATCACAAAACACCTGCACATTCTGTATTTTCTGTAAGAATGGTGCATTTGAAACACCAGTATCTGAGAGGAGCTGGTAACTTGTTAACACAGCTTTGTACTGACACACAAATCCATGAGTGCAGCTAGAGATGCTCCAGAGTACTGGCTCCCAATACATATTGTCTAATGGTGTATTTACGATCCAGTGTGTTATTAGCTATCTTTAGCAGAAGAAGCAATTAATGATGTCCTTTCTGCTCAGGCAGTATTTGATCATCTTAAGCAAAGTGAATGTGTACAACAGACTTTGCTTGTGCTGGAGCAAAACTCTGAAAACTACAAACATATTCAAGTATTTGAATGTGCATTAGATCATTGGAAGATCATGCAACAGGGTTAGTAAGACACATAAAAAGAACCAAGACAGCTTAAATGTGGTCATTCTGCCGTGACTTTTTTTTAACATCTGGTTGACGGCAGGAAACAGGATTAAATGAAGTGCAGGGAGCCAATGAGGCCAGCTGACATTCAAAACAGCAGGAAGTGGTTAAGACGCTGTGATTTAAATCTCATCTTTTTTTACAGTAGCTGACACTGGCGGTCATTTTCCATTTGGATTCGGACATAGCAAGTTGAGACTAAAGTGACATGTGTTGTTCCATGTGCTGAGCTGAAACAGAGTGAAAAGCATGATGCTGCAGAGTGCGTCTGATGTTCACACTGCTGGATAAACATATTTACACTTGCCAATACAAATTTGTTACCCTTTGTCCCTAATTTGCATAGAAGCATCTTCTAGCTGCAGCCCAGTTACACTTGCAAAAAATAACATAAGATGTAAATAAACCATTTTTCTTAGATGCTTTGTGAATTCAGGTCCAGATTTCAACAGTCAAAGTAAAGGCAGTTGAAGAATAAATCCACGCTATGGTCCCCTCGCTGCCTCGTTTGCTACATCCTACTGAGGTAGACAGATGCATACTGCAATAGTCACCTTGCCAACCCCCCCGCTCCCTGATGAAGCAATGTTTATTGACACTCAACAAGCAGCAAAAACATTTGTAGTGCACATTAGCAGAAAAATAATAAGTACATACTTCAATAGTTAACCTACTGTTCCCGTGTTTCTACACAATATATCTGACATATTGTGCACTGTCATTCTTTTTAGAATTAATAAGAAAGAAAGAAAAGTCAGCTCAAAAGAAACTGCAAAAATATGCCAGAATCCTGCACACATCCATGCTGTGTAACAGAGTTGGTCACCTTTCATGTTGCCTCGCTGGCTGTAATACTTGTTAAATAAATCTTCAGTGAGTACAAGTCATAAACACCGTAGTGGTGTGTAGTTATGATGATTCTCTGTTGTTGTATTTCAAGGGATAACCCACAGCGGTTTCGAGGCACTCCACCAGGGACCCTGCTGAGAGGAAGTCCAGCTCCACCTCAATGAACTTTATGTAAATAGAAAAACGCTGCGACAAGTCGTTGCCTCCCGCATCCCAACTTGTGACACCGCCGCGGCAGTTCTCCTGCAGGAAATGCGTCATGGCAGAGGGTTCCCCGTGGACGTGGTGTTTGGCAGAACCCTGAAAGTGCTGGAAGAGACACTGCTGTATGGTCCTGTCCTCAGCTATGCCCAAGTAGCAGTAAGTGACTTTAGCCCCAGTCCTGTCACCCTGCCCTGCTCCTTCTCCATCAGCCTGACTCGGAGCCCAGTTTTCTGATTCGCACTGAGGTAAGCTGTGGTCTTCGCTGTCACCCTGGGGAGAGGTCAGACCGGTGTCGCTGGAGGAAGACACTGCCACATAGCCGATAGCGTAGAGTCCGTATGCCTTAGGGATGTCCCCAGGAAGGAGGTAGTGCCATGTGCATTTGCTGCCACCTGCTGCCCTGGACTGGGACACAGGGATCCAGTCCACCTCCATGTGCAGCTCCAGGCAGCGTGCCTCGCTGATGGTGATGTCCAGAAACTTATAGTAGACATTCTTCCAGTTCATCTTTTGAACTTTGGTCATGATGATACGGCCCTCAGGCTTTTCTGGGTTGAAGTATTCGCGAAGCCTCTTGCCCAGTGGCACTTGCGAGCTGATTTCAGCATAGTGATAGCGCACGTCCTCACGCCAGCGCGTGTTGTAGCCCACGCCAAAGATGGCCAGTTTGTTGGAGAGGTGCAGCCGTGAGAACTCAGTCCACGTTTGGAAGTGCTCCCATTTCAGCTCCACTGACTCAAGGATACGCATCACAGTCTGCATCATGCCCCTTTTTCTGCAGAGAACCAAAATGAAGTAATAATTATTTTCATGTAAGAAAGTGTCATACAAGTAGCAGACACACTAGCCTGGATTGGAAAGCTACTGATGGTAAGAACTCTGTTTTACATAAACAGCAGCTTTAATAAATATTTACGCACCAACATCTATACAGATGATAACAACTAATGTAAAAATAATATCAAATACTCTGTATATGATCATTTCTTATTTTGAATATATAGGTACAGTATATAGGAGCTAAATTATAAATTTAAACAAGAGAACAACAACTAGAGACATGGAGATTCCTTTAAACCCTGACTTGAATTCTCAGGCTTTGGCGACTCCAAGTGGAAGTATCAAGAAAAGACAGTGTGGCAGACAGAAGTGCACACACATTTGAGAATCATAAAACAGAAATTTTAGGGCTAACCTAATTTTTGTTACTGTACTTTTACACTGTATATTTACAGGCTAAGGCCATGTTTATCTTGCCCTGATCGGTTCATCTCTATCAAAGTGACCCCTTTCAGAGAAATGTCAAACTAGCTCCACGGTACACTGTAATGTGTATGAGGAGGTGAAGTGAACTTACAACACACAAGCTTTTTTTATCAAACATGCTCAGTTTACAGAAGCACAGTGAAGTCAGCCTTTGTTCTCGGTGACTTACTGGGTTTGCTCTGACAGCTCTGCTTGAATCTGCAGAGCTCTGTTTTTAGGCACCTGGATTTCGTCTGAAGGGGAACAAAACAAGTACAAATCTTAGCTTAAATGCACCATCCTTGAGTCGCTAACAGCTATCTGACCGCTGCTCGAGGACACACTCACCAGTCTCCATGTCTCCCTCCTGGAAAGCCGAGTCCAGCACCTGGTTGCACCAGTCCTCCTGGGAGAAGTCTTCCAGGGTGCTGCCATCAGACTCCATCTCCTGATAGAGGCCGCTGCTGTTGATCAGCACCGGAGCACAGCTCTGGGAGTCCCAGCCTCCCTGACCAAACACTTTCTCCAGCTGCTCAATAGTGTAGCTGCTCTTCCTTTTACCGATGCCATGCTCCTTCACACGGCTGTAGCAGCGGCGGAGTGTCTGTTTGCGATGGGAGGATAAGTCAGTGACTTCAGGCTGCTCATAAGGAGTGTAAACAAACAATTATTAGTCGGCTGTTTCATTTGGATGGCTCTACACTGTGGTGACTCAGAGGCACAAAGACGAGATATATCGCTGTAAACTTTTATAGCCAAGTCGAACGAGTTTCTCAGGTTTAATAGCAATTGATTCTCTGGCCGCAGGCTACAATACGTTTTGAGTTGGGATCAACAAATCGGAAAATGTCCTGCATGTGCTGAGAAATACTTTTAATCCGAAAACGCTGACAGTGCTGTTTGTGATTAGCTTCAATTAGCAAAGGTTGACTCAGCAGTTTTATATTTTCTGCAGTTTTTGTTGAGAAGTCTGAAACACTGCGACAACATTTTATCACGTGTGAAAAGGCTCAATGAAAACACATCAACAGTTACGCTTAAATACTCTGCTTGTAATAATAACAATAATTATGTTTATTGCTATTTCAATAATCATTAGTAGGAATGACTTGATGAGCTCATTCAACACATGCTAAAAATAAAATAATCAGACTGATGAGAACATATTTAAATACCCAAGGTGCCACAAAATAAAGGGGAAAAAGCACTAAACAATATAACTGTGCCCGAGGCTTACAATTCAGAGTTCAAATAACCAAAACATATTAAACAGTACAGCAGAAATAATCACAAAATAAATGATGAACTAAAAGAAAGTACCTTAAATTGCAACTTCAAAAGTAAATAGCCTCAGAGAATGTAGTTTAAAGAGCTCAGATATGAAAGGGAGATTTCTGAACCGTCTCCCAAAGGACACTTCTTCAAAGCGAGGAGCAGCTGGGTGAGATTCAGCCCTTACCACTAATTCAGGAGAGCGAGGGGAAGGAGCCGCCGAGAACTTTCAACTACTTTGTCTGATATATTTGTTTCTATAGTGGTCAGTGATAGAGAGAGTATAAAACAAAAGATTATTTCCACTTCTTCCTGTTTAAGGCTCACATGTTCACCTTTCCTTGAAGTCTATAATCATCTCTCTAGTTTTTTTTTATATCTATCTGGTATATATTTGACAAGTTAAATAATTAGTTAGCAACTCTGTCTCCTGTCCATCATTGAACAATCCAGAACCAATGAGGAGGTAAATGTGAAAACAGCCTCCTTAGAGTCTCACTGCACATACTAAACATCACGATGCACAGCGAGGCTCAAACATTCAGGTGTAAGAACAGGAGGCAAACACACTTTTGAGATGCTACGTCTGAATGTTGCATTCCTAAATGTCTATATGTGTAATTTGATCATACAATAAGATCTGCAGTACATACTTATTATTTAATATTTTAAATTCTTTCATACCCTGTGGTGGAATTAAAATTTTGAAGAACATAATTTCAGGTTTGTATAGACTGATGCGAAACAACCTGCCAAGGTGAGCCCTACCTCTACCCCAATGTAAACTGGGATTGGCTCAGGCTGTATGTATGTATGGATGGATATTGGAATCCAATGCAATGGTGTCAAATTCATGGGAATGTCATATGAATATAGAGCACTGACAGTTTAGCCGTTTTCAGACATGACCTGCGGGTAAAATCAGGATAGTTGGCTACAAAGTTTACCCAAGTTTGTCTTTCACACATGCACAGCAAAACGGGAGGTTCTCTGCACAGACACGTTCACAACAGCATCAAATCCTCCACATTATTCAGGTGAGAGGTGGAGCGGCTGGGTGCAGCAGGCAGAGGCAGGAAGTGACGCATTAACTCCGCTGCGGAGATCATGTGATTTTCTTTAGATAAATTCAGTGTCAGCTCTTATCACCACAAACTCTCTTGACATCTTAGTTGGCGTCCTCTACGTGTATGACACCACTTTTTCACCAGGATATATTTGTTTTCTTTTTGTCTTTTTCATTTTTGCATCAGGTTTTAAGTTTCTTCAACCGCTACTCGCTCGCAGTGAATCTAGCTGGGGCTTCCCCTGCTGGATTTCTACGGACTTTATACTTGGGGGCCATGGCAGAGAAAGTCAGCAGGAACTGCAGAGCGTCTCACTCAGACATTTGCATTCACACCTCCGGAGGCTCTGCGGAGTTCAGTGCATGTCTGACAGCTTTCTGACAATGAATGCTAAAACTATGATTAATAACTTATCTGTTTGTCACATGCAGAAAGGTGTGTGAGCAGATGAACGCCTGAATTATTCAATCAGCACTTTAGAGTCAAAGGTTTGATTCCGTACCAACACTGCCAACTCTTTCTGAGCGAATGAGTTAAGTGATTTGAGTAAGACTCATTTTACATCCTTTTAATTCATAAACCAACTGCTGATGTCCACTGAGTGATCATCATATGGAAACATCTCAGCTAAATAAAAACAAAACACAATCCAATGCGTTTATTACAATATAGAGCCACTGTTTGGTGCTATAGGAACTGAAAACGTATATAAAGAAGATGATCTGAGTGGGAATGCTGCATCCCTGCTGCGTTGAAAAGTGAGGTGTTCCAATAAATTTACAATTTCCTTAATGTGGGAGCTTATTAGGAGGCTAGAGTTTTGCATAGTGGGTTGTCAGCGTGTCTAAGCTGCACATGTATGCCCGATGTCTGGTCAGCTGCTGGGGATGAGGAAATGTGAGTGGGTGTATGGAAGTGAACAAGTCCTGCTCCTGTTTGTCTACAACCTGCACGGCAGCAGCTGCTAGCCCCTGCAGCTACAGCGCTACAGGTCCAGGTGAAAGCAGGGGGAGCACGCAGCCCCTCCAGCCATTGTTGTGTCCTCATAACCTCATTTACCTTCATCCTCTCCCTGCACTGGGAGGGGGTCCTCTCGTACCCCAGCTCCGACAGGGCTCTGGACACCCGCTCGTACATGGCAGGACCGGGGGCCTTGCCGGAGAACACGGTGCCCGCCACCTCCAGCTGCTGCATCCGCGCCTCCGTCAGCCGCTCGTTGCCCCACACCGCGATGAGGGCGTTCGTCTCGGACGGGGTCCACGACATCCCGCGGCAAGCGGTGAAGCTGTTGGAGGATGAGGCCGCCGTCCGGCCCGCGGCCCCCGAGCCCACGTTCAGAGGCGAGAAGCGGTTCGGCGTCGGGGGGTTGGAGTGGTATTGATTGCTGTCACTCAAATCCTCCGACTCGGGGGATGGCACCTCGGTTTTCGGAATCTTCAACGGCGTCGATATCTCTGGAGAATGCTCCGCGTTACTGGACGCCGCCATGTTGCCTCTGTTGCTAAGGGGAGGGGGGGAATGTGACGTGCGGGGAAGAGCGGAGAAAAATGCGGCGTGGATCACCGGCTGTGTGGGAGAGATGTGGTGGAGAGGTGGATTCTGGAAGGTTTCAGGTAAATAAAGGAAACCCAGACTATCAAACTAACATCTGTGGACAGATACACGGGCGAAGGGGAGTTATTCACCTCTCCACAGCACAGTTCACTGCTTTTGCCCCAAAACCTATGATACTGCTGAGGGGGCCAGGGTGGCCATCATGCCAGTTTTGGCTGGACGGTGGCTATTTAAAGGGGTAGTTCACCAAAAAATGATAATTCACTCATTATCCACTCACCACTGTGCGGATGGAGGGGTGGGTGAAGTGTTTAAGGCCACAAAACACTTTTGGAGTTTCTGGGGTAAACAACATTGCAGCGAAATCCAATACAATTGAAGTAAATTGTGAGTCCTTCTTCACATGTAATAAAAGAACAGAAAAAAACATAAAATGCCTCCATACTGCTCCTGTGGTGTCATCCAAGTGTCCGTAAGCCCTGACATTCAATTTCAACCCAAAACGTGTTTTAGCCTAAATGACAGCGTTCAAATGATGGTGGATAACAGTGGGCTCAAAACATGGTATGATGCCATTTCAAGTCAAATTGAAATGTCGGGGTTCACGTAAACCTGGATGACACCACACTGAAACACTTCACCCACCCCTCCATTGGCTTAGTAGTGAGTAGATAATGAGTAACATTTTATTTTTGGGTGAACTATCCCTTTAATATCTCTGTACTTATTTCCACCCAGGAGGATATGTTTTTAGTTTCCTGGTTTATTTGATTGCGGGTTTCTTTGTTAGCAGGGTTATGCAAAGAGTGATAGGGAGGGATGGAGCCTTGGCCTGGTGTAAACCCATTTAATTTTGTTGTGCGTGTGGATTAAGGGTCAAATTTATTTACTTTTAATAAATACTAGTGCAGTGCCTGTTCTTAACATGCCTGTTTACAGTGGATGTGACGGCCCCTGCCTTGTTATGTAACCTATTCTTCTTTGATGTGACGCAGCAGGTAACGGATGGGCGGACTCTCTGGTAGTTGGAAGCACCTGGGCCTGCTATATACCCCCGTCCTCCTGGCTGAGACGCTCTCTCACTCACCTGACTTTCGTGCCTCATCGTTGCTTTATTATCCACACACCCTCACTACTGATTCCACTGATGAACACACCTCATTACCTTCTTCGTTTGTGTTATGTTCGTTGTCAGACAATTTTATTTAAATAATTTACTCATTTTTGGCTTTCAACCAGTGTCTCCCTCTCTTTTTGTCACGACTTCTGAGCCGGGTTGTGACAGTGGTTTGGTTTGATTGCTTGACCTGTGGTGATGCTCCGGAGCTACATCAGAATTATCCGTTGATTCCTCCTCAAACAGTTAAGACTTTTCATTTAGGACAAATTGCAAAATGGGAAGTAATTTCATGAATGTCTTTCTCTGAAATAAAAATATATATCAAAATGATCAGGTTTCAATTTTGACCCGTGGTTTGACCCAGTTGCAGTTCGCTGCTGTATTTTATGCGATGAAATAGAAGATTCAACTCGGTCCACATACTGAAGACACACTGCCCCACCTGGTCACCTGTTTGTTCAATTTTTATTAATAATGAACATACCACTTGTCCGAATCAATCCACATTTGACACTGCACTTCCCCAGGCCATTAACAACGCACAAGTGTGAGGCCATTAAGAGGATAGGGTTTAAGATGTGTGTTCAACATGCTGACAGACAGAGAGACGGACAGACTTTGTGGAATTAGTAGGCAAATATTCTATGATAAATAAATAATTTAGGTATGAGACCACTTCATTTTATATTTCTACCATATGAATGAGACAATGATATGCAGGATTGTTCGGCTGTGGCAGAAATATGTGCTCTACTGAGTGACTGTGTCGCGATGATAGCTGAATGATAGGTACATGGATAAGATATATTGTATTTCACTGTCCATGGGAAAGTTTGGTCTATGTCTGCTTTTGGAAATATACCATTATTTAGAAAAATGTAACGTGTGTAGAATCGGGTGTAGAAAAACATATTGTGTGTGTGTGTTAGCCAAATCACAACAGTAAGCCCAAAGAGCAGCCCTTACATAACTGTCATACATCATACAGTAAATCTTACTTACATCACAATACTCAGAGTGCTCTCACATTTAAATACGTTAAGGCTTATTTGCATTAATGAATTAATGAAACCATCACAACTCACACAATTAATTACTCCAGAAAGACCATTTTATCGCTCCTTTGCTGCCTATTACTGCAGCAAGGGTGAAAAGTCCAACAGACTGCAGTCGTCACTGGGCTGTAAAAGAGAGCTTTTATTGGATTTTGGCTGTAATTGGTCATTTGATATGGTCCGACTGATGTATTGTGTCATTGTTTACTTTATCTTTCCTGTCACAGTGTTTGATTGTCGTCCTTTAGGGACTACAAGTCATTCCAGCCTGCTCTGCCATCTGTCCAGTGGTTGGCGTTGGTGTGTGTGTGTGTGTGTGTGTGTGTGTGTGTGTGTGTGTGTGTGTGTGTGTGTGTGTGTGTGTGTGTGTGTGTGTGTGTGTGTGTGTGTGTGTGTGTGTGGTCATTTGGGTGTTGACCTGGCCAAAGGGACAGTACAATCCCTTTCGGATGAGGTCAACACACGGTCTGTCCAAGAAAGGTCAAAGACAGGAAAGGCTGGTCAGTCTAACCTTTACGTGTCACAACTGCAGCTGTCAATCAGTTGTCATATCTGCTGTCAGACAGTGAGGCTCATACTCTGATCTATTTTAGATAAGAATAAGCCTTATGATACTGTTATCCACCGAAAGATAAATCAAATTTTCCTCACTTGGCAAATATTGGGGGACCCCCTCGGGTATGTCCCTTAGCCTTTTGTTTGTTGCATGAAAGAACAATACAAGAGAAATGTCTTAGAAAGATATTGGACATGTAAACATGTGAAAGTAGTTTTAATGGATGAATCTGGAGACTTTTCATGGACCCCTTTTCTGTGTGAGAACCAATTAACTTAACAATTACATGTGTATTAAAAGTCTGTTGTACTTTATCTAATTGTATAGAGCTCCATAGATCCCCACACTGTTAAAAAACATAGCCAAACAAAGCCTCACTGGGTGACTTGCTCATAATGCATGCCACAAGTCAAGCTGACAGAGAAGTTTTAGAGCACCCTCTACTTCATCACATGAAAAATTACTCAAAACCATCTGTTGCACTTAAAGACTGTAGAATTAGATTCCAAACAGGTCATAACAGTCCAAATATGAACATTTCCCCCAACATTCAAAACATTTTTCAAACGTCAAATAAAAAGTGACAGACCTTCCTCTAATGCCACCACAGTTTTGGTTTGTTGTGAAATGTTGAGTAGACTGCTGTGAAATTTTGAAGACATACATGGTGCTCAAAGAATTGATCCTCTTGACTTTGGTGATCACTTGACTCTTCCTGTAGCGCCACCAGCTGGTGATAATTTCTAACATATTCACTGACATATCTTGACACCTATACATTTGCACAAATTTGGTTTAGATGTTTATCATTCACAGAGGGTAAATCCTAATGAGAAAAAGTAAAATATCCCAAGCTGCAGCTAACATGGTAAGCTAATGATGAGATGTTCGTGAAGATCAAGTTGTTATTACCCAGCATGAGCCTACATCCATACTAATATCAAAATGGTGTTTTAAAATTAAAGTGATCTCCATCCACACAACGATTTTGGGTCAGCGTCAGCAATTATCCCTGTGCCTACTAACGCACGTGACCATTTACGGACAATGGCCATGTGCATGCTGTTGTAAACAGGTTGCAAATTGCCTACAGTGCAGTTGGTGGCTTATTTACAGAAAATACTGCAAATGAGAAACAATAATGGTGAAAAGTAAGTAAATTCAGGGAATTGGAATCTAGTGTGGATATGTGTGGTGATTGAATTTATGGAGGCTGTTGGGTCTGTGTGTGTGTGCGTGCGTGTGTGTGTGTGTGTGTGTGTGTGTGTGTGTGTGTGCGTGTGCATGTGTGTGTGGGAAATCATGGGAAAATAAGTGCAATTACTTAATGGTTACATTAGTTGAGCTCTCAATTAGAAATGTTGAAGATGTTAGAAAAGTGGGTCTCACTCGTTTTTTTCTTCCACTGGCACACCCAAGAGCAGTGAGGTCAAGTCTTCTGTGGCCTCATTTGTGTTTGAATATTCCAGAAAGCACATCTGAACAAAATAGTGAGGATCTGTGTTAATCCATGTACCATCAAGAGGCCATCATTATGTTCTGCAGACATGTACAGACATAACTTAAAGTTAATGAGATGGGACTTTATTTGCACATGTTCAGGACACTGACTTCACATTTCAGTCCCACCAGCTTTGCTGACGCCTCATGAATTTGAAGTTTGAGAATAGCGTCTTTCATAATTAGCAAACGGCGGTGATCATAATCTTGGGCTTATCATCAGAGGAATGATTTGCTTTGTCAAACTGTAAATGATTAGACAGAGATGAAGGAAGGATGTACTGTGAATACAAAATTGTGTTTTGCTGAATGCTGATTTTCTCTTAGACCAAATGTGTTGTATGTATGTATGTATGTATGTATGCCACCTCAAAACTGTCAGAGCATCTTGATTGCCCCCTGGTGGGTTGCTGCAGTATAGGTCATAAACCCTGCCATCTCCATGTTTTCAGATAGGACATGAATAAAACTAATAAAACAAAAAAATAACAGCACATTCAATATATATGTATATATACTTTTCCTAAAGGTAGTTTCTGTCATTTCGATAGCTCTTATCATCTTGGTGTATATTCAAGTTCATAGTTATTTGATGCTATAAAAACGTGACATGACGTCATATTGCCAGCTGAGATTAACTCACGTTGACTTATTTCTTTATTTATGAGTTCGAATCAATGCTCATGTGAGAGGAGGTCTGAAAATCAACCTTTGTATTGTTGAAGGCAGCATTAATTGTCCCCTTCAGTTGGGTGATGGATTTATTTTTGTCTCCATGCTCATCTTTGATTGGGCCACATCTGTTACCCATGAGCATCAGTATTAATGACAGAGCCAGGAATGCCCTCAAGTGTTTTCATTTAAGCGTATCTGAGTGCAGTCCTACATATGCCTCCAAACTCATTACTTAACATGTGTGAAGTGCCATGATGATTATGAAGTTAAAGTGCATCCTGTCAGCTTAAATTTGATGCTTTTTGTTGCCCATCAGATGGTCAGGTAAACACCTGCAGTGGGTTTCAAGGTTGAATTTGTGTTGCAGCAGCCTATTCTCATGCATAATGAAAAGTCTTGCACAATGATTTGTAGGCAGTAGTTGCCCAATAGGACCCTGGTAGCATTACAGGAATGTAATACTCATATGTTATAAATAAGTAAAGAACTATATTCATCGTATTTACTTTCTGGGTGATCTTAGCCCTTTTGTATTTCAGTCTGCACTTGACAATACACTGAAGCAGCATGAAATACTGCATGTACAGCTAAATGATCAAATAGCCATAAGCTAGCTCAGATACTATCGCTAAACTATTATGTCAGACACAGAGATGACTCCTTTTCCTTGGACTTAAAGTAAATTAAGTAGACATGGCTGACTTTAATTTTTAGTCAAATGGATTTGATGTATTGATTAATTAATCCATTGATTGATTTACTCTGATAAATAGTATTTGTATGCCTCTCTCGCTCTTCCGTCAAATCATCACATTCAAAATTCATCCAACACAATAACACATTCAGTCTTTTAGACTTTCCCCTCTAATGATTTTTTTCTTCCATGCAGTCTTTGAAAACGAGCTATCATTTTTAGAGATGGCTTTTCACATCCTGCCATCAATTGTAATGTCATCTCACTCTTATCATCTCACTGGTCTGATTGGCTCATTACTGGATAGGTGTGAAATGACCATTACGTGGGCTGCCTCCTTGATACTGATTGCGGTAGACATGTCATCTTAAGGACACCAGGCTGAAAAAGAGCAGGACTTCACAGAGGAAATCATGTCCTCCCTGCCCTCTTAGTAGACAGAATAATCACCCCAGACTCACACTTCAGATGGTGTCAAATAAGAAAGGAAAAGAAATGTAACTTTACCATCATAGAAAACCATGTTATCAACCTCATATTAACAAGTTGTAACCAGTGAATCTTTGGTAGTTTTGCTTAATAATTAAACAGTGTATAGGCATATAGATTTAAAGGAGTTGATGTAGAAGTTTGTGCCGGCGCTACCAAATTGCTTTCTCATTAACAGAAGTTTACTTAACATCCATCCAATATTTATACCCCTTATCCTGTGAGGCTCGCGGGGGAAGCTGGAGTCGATCGATCCCAGGTGATATTGGGCAAGAGTTTTCTTACAAGTCTTGCAGAATATTTTTTTAAGTCTTTCCTTTACTCGACAAGAGCTGTCTAAGGCATTGGAAAGCAAAGCCAATGTTAACTTTGCTATTACTTTGTTTCTTCTACCGAGGTTAGCATGCTAATCAGTTAGCCCTAGCCTCACTGGCCCATTTCGTCATTTTACTGAGTCACAGCAGCATCGTAGTGCTGCTCAGCATATTATAACCTATTGTCTGGTAAAACATCAGCTGAAGCTCTTCGTAATCGACCATTACCGCCAGCAGCTCCCAACAAGAAACTGTGTTTTCTGGCAGAGAAAAATTATTGCTTCTTTAAAGCACGAGAGGAAAAGTCAGATAATTACCAACATTGCTGGATCATCATCTGTGGCCTATGAATATAAAATCTCATTGTAATCTATCCAGTAGTTGTCGACATTTCATTTTGGATCACAACAGTGGATTGCTCAACTGACAGGCAGAGTGAAACTGCCTCCCCTAGAATTGTGGGTAAAAACTTAAATATAATAATATTGTAGCAGATTTTGCTGAATTGAGTATTTGATCCATTTTTGTTTAGCTCATGCAGTTACATTTGCCTCAAAGATCAAGCACAGAGCCTTCTGTGCCTAAACATTAGCAAAAAACACAGAATTAATGCATTCACCTCAACTCTGGAATTTTCCACAGGATAGTTATGTTGGATTCTCCCACATCTCCTCAAACAAAGGAACCCCCATGAGTCCCCGTTGACTCCCCTAATGCTAAAACACCTCTCTCATCCAAGCCAACCTCAATCAGCATTTAGCTCTTTAACTTCCTCCAGCTGGGCTCCACCCCCAGTGGATTCCCCTACCCTGAGCTAACCTCCCCCGAGCGACAAGGGGGCCCAGGTGCCATCACGGAACAAGGCGTCTGGGTAATTTGGCTCGACGTGCCCTAACACACACAGGATCCTTATATCAGGGGCAGGGAGGGACTCTGGACATTAAACACTGTCTCATTAGGTTTATTTGGACGAAACGGGAGCCCTAATGGGAGGCAGTGTAATGACCAAAAACATCTGATCTCCACACGCTCAAAACAAAACATCCAGGTAGGGACTAGGGTCAGGGCCAAAGTCATGTCACGCCTCCCTGCTTCTGAGGGAGGTGGGAGGGAGGAGAAGGTGGGGGGCTCAGTGGGAGTCCAAGTTCATGCAGTTGTGATGGAGAGAAGAAAATGGGGTGACGATGCGACATACTTGAGTGAAGTGGTGCTCTTTGTCTTCTGGACACTTTAAAACTAATCCATCCAGACTTTTATGTGGGGGCCTCATGTGAAGTGGGTTTATTTTGATGTACATGCCTCCGTGATAGTGAGTTACCACATGATTTCTGTCTCTTGAGTTTGTGTTGATCAAAGAGAAATACCCCAAAAAATCTCCACCATTCACTGCCTTTTTCAAATCAGCCTTTTTCGCCAGATGTCATGTTTGTGAAACCATTTTATATGACTTTGGGCGGAATTGGGTGGAATGTTTGGGCCTTAACTAACCCGTGCGACTAAAAGTTTGTTATGCCATCCAGACGCATCAGCAGCTGGGTACCATTACCTAATTAATCCTAAAAATCATTTGCTGCTGTTTGAATTAGGGACATTTCTCACCTCATTAACATCTCATGAATGTAAAATCAAGAAGCAAATAATTGGTTGGTGATGATATAGTTTGCAGTGTCATCACTATGTAAATTCATAAATCCCAATAGATGTGGTGCTTTTGTTGTAGTTGTTTGGATTTTATTGCAGCACAGCACAATCTGTAATATTTTATGCAGAGTTAACGTAGCAAACAGATGTACCTGATTTCAAAAAGAGCCTTATGCAAACTCTCACATCACACTCCCCCATTAGCAATTCCTGCAGTCAGCACTCTGAGATGGGTTGGTATGAGCAATTCCCCAAATGTCAGGCATCAGTGGTAAGACAAAGGAAAACAGTTGACACAGGTGAATGAAGGACTGCTAATGGTCATCACTGTCTCCTGATCCTTGCCCCCCCCCCCCAGTCACTGAGGTCTGTTTGGGGGGAAGGCTCATTCATGAGGTGATGGAGGTTGGACAGATAGACTCAATGACGGATGAATGTACCTCTTCATGGTGGAGAGGAGTGCTGAGTGCCTCCCCCCCCACCTTATCATCAGCAGACCCCAGGTGTGGAGCAGCTGAGCGACCAAGTCCTCTTGACCCACGGCCTGTCCACAGCTCAATACACCATTAGCCTCTACAGCTGACCTGACCAGTGTGGCCAACTCTCACTGTCTATTCTCCAGTCCTGAAGATACAATAATTGGCTCCTGACGCAGGTTTGACAGTGTATACATTGTCCATGTATTTTTATTTTTACAGCTCCCCAAATTCTTAATAGGTTCACTGGATAGAATTAGGTAAAATAGGCGGAATAGAGTGAAGCTAATACACTTCAAATGTATTAAGTCCATTGTCTTAATAACATTAATGTCCAAAAAGTATTTTGTGGACAGCAATTCAAACTTGTCTGCAAGTGACATAACACACCAAAGCAGAAGTAACAATTAGAGATGTTTATTTTAAATGGTTGAGTGACTTTTCAAATTGAAGTCAAAGACAGTTGAATGGCTCTCCTGTGAACCAGTGTTCATGCAGACGCAACTTGATAATTGCACACAAAGTCAAAGACACGACAAGAGGCAAAAATGATTTGATAAAGAAAATTGTGGTGATGATCTGATTGAAGGTTCCAGTGAAGATAATGGATAATGAATGGGGATTTACTTTTGTTTTATGTAGCTTTTACTTCAAGGACAATTACATAGTTTGTTCCCGAGAAAAATTGTGGAGCAGACAAATCAAGTTTTGCCCCTGATGTTGAGAATATAGATTTTTAAGGTGATTCCAACTTTTTCTTGGTGTTTAGACATAAACTTTGGATGATTACTGATAGAATAGTAATAACACAATCTGATCAACACTTTTTTCTTTGACTTTGATATCACATTTTTCAAATTTAAAGTGCTTATTGCTGATATTGTTACAGATATTGAACAGTTTACTTTAGTATAATCTTCTGTTCAATGCACCAGTCTTTAAGACCCCATTCAAACCACAATGGGAAATATTTTCACTGCACCCAGCAGCCCTAACATTGTGTTAGTATTAATGACTTATTATAAAACTGGAGTAAATTGAGCACAGGAACATTAGTTTTACCTACAATTACAGTATATTTAGATCTTTTGTAAAGATCCGAAATCAGCCCCATGTATTGAATAGTGAGATATAATACCTCTGACAACAATTAGAGTAAATTATTAATATTTTTAAATTAAAAACTCATGCAAAAACAAACTTGACAAGAAATAAATGATAAATGAAGTCCCGTTCTGCTCTTTGTCTAAAGTTTTTGCAGGTGAAATGCTGTGCTATATATTTTACAGCCAACAAAAGTTTGATATAAAGGCTAATTCTAAGGACAAATATACTGCAGTGGTTCTATATTGCATGGGATCAAATTATGGTCACTACTATTTAGTGCTTGTTAAGTGATGCTCACATAGAAGTTCACAGTTTGTTGTTGTACCTCATGTTTGTGTGTGTGTCAAGCTGCAGAGGTATTTTGTGTGTATGTGAAAAGGTTTTGTGCACATATGTAAAAAGGAGTTTTGCTGCTGTAACAATATTGTGTAACTGGACGTTTTGTTTAGAGCTGTCAAGGCACAAAGGAAGGACAAGACACAAATCCAGCATATTATCAGGATTCCGCAGATCAGAGACTGAATCTGCAGCACGCACTGTGTTATAAAGAGGACCAATGACAGAGTCCTATGGTCTAGAATGATGCTGATTTCTTTGGTATAATTACACAGATGAGCGACTGTGGTTAGGTACTTTCAAAATCTACATTTATACAAGGTCCCCAAAGGAATATTTTCAGACACCAGGTAAAAGAAGTTCTGATGATATCCTCGATGTTCATATTAAATCCCTCCTTAATGTGACTAAAATGAAATGGATAGGACTTTATCTTTTTTGACCTTCATGTGACCGTCCTTTCTCCATTTCTTGCATTGAAATTCACTCTCATCACTCCTCGGGTATGAAGTCTGGCACCTGGCATGTAAAACTTACTGCACCACTCAACTGTGTCACATTTCTGTTTTGTTTGTTCAAATGCTATTGTGTCACTTTGAATGTGTTCACCAGTTAAGAGTTTACTGTTTAGGTTCTATTGTATCAGGCTGACTTCTGGTGTCATGACATTTCCAAGCGAGGTTAAAGGTCACCGGCCAAATGTCAGCAGGCACTGGAGTCCAGGCAGATGGTGAGCTGCATTTCAGTGCCTCTGTTTCAAAAAGTGATGCTGTCAATAAATCTAATGAGGTAAGATACCAACGTTTATACTTGAAATTCTGCAGCTGTGATAATTTGATGAAAGCAAAGGAGAATTTATGGGTTATTTATGGGTTCAGAAATTCTATTTCAGTTGTTTGATAATTGTTTTTATATTGAAAAGAAATCTGTCATTCTTCCTGAAGTGAGTTAAGATTTGATCTAAAACATTTAACAATTTGTCCAATTATGCCACATAATAAAAAGATGTGCTGAATAAATAATGATATTTTAGTAATTGCTTCTCATTTTTATTTTCTGCAATATATTAAGACATGTAGGTTGATCAATTTTCAGGGGAAAAAACTCTGCAATGCCGTAGAGGCTGTAAATTCCTGCCCCAGAACATACACACACCCTATAATCCCCTTTGTTAGACAAAAAGCTTTTGACATAGCATGGTTAGCAGAAAGAAAAAGGTCACAGAGCATCAGAACAAACCATCTCTGCTCCTGTGACAAGTGTTGGGACAGAAGACATCCAAAGCCCCAATTTATCAGGAAATGGGGACGACACATACACTGGAATAATGAAGCAGAAAAATGTATGTGACTGTCAGTTTATATGAGTATGTGCATGCATCTGTGTGTAAGTGATGAGGGGTGTGTGTGTGTGTGTCTGTGCAGCGTCCCTGCTGTGAGCCTAATTAAAAGGCTCTGGGTGCAGAGGGGTCTGCTTCACCAAGTCCCTTTATATCCCTGCTTCCCTCCCTGGCTATGCTCTGCCTTTGATTATCAGGGAGCATTAATGCCCCACAAATGCAGCCGCACATGTGACCCCTCCGTGGCTGAGGTAAGGAAAGGAGATTGACAGAGTAACCCCCTCCCTAGTTTCATTGTTACAGCTAAGGTGTAGAAAGTACTGTTTTACAAAAAACATTTGTCAAGTTGAAGTGAAATTACATCAAAACTATAAAAATATGTTGTCTCATGCACCTGACATGATTCAGCCATGACTCATTTTGTCTTTGGGGTGGCTGCCATGTGCACTTTCTCCCTCTGGACCAGGGCCGACTATAGGCATATGCCACATAGGCAGTTTCATGGGTGGCCTCCAGCTGGATGGGCACCAAAGAGCTGGATAAAGAAATACTTTGTAATTGCTCCTGATCTACATTTAAAAGTCTGTTACTGACGTCAGCCTGAAGCACACTGCTGTGGGCTGACCTGCTGTTGTTATGCTTTTCCAACTGCTTTTCTCACACTGTTGGAAGAAGAAAAATCAAAGAATGGAAGACTCACATAATGAGAAACCAGTCAGTGAGTTGGTATAAACCAGGAGACAAACCTGAAGATAACACACTGTCTCTGATATCGTGAGGCAGGAAAATTCAGACACCCTATCAGCAATAAATCCAGATATCAAAATCACACCAATGTGCTCCAATAAATCACTGAAGGCTTTGAGAGCCAGTGACCCGCTGAGCCACAAAATCTATAAAAGCAGTTAGTTTCAGTTTCAGTTATTTAACGGCAGCAGCTGAATGAAGTGAGCATGTGGTGTCGCTGCCTCTGTTCCAGTGATATTCAGCAGATGTCTTTGATCAACGGAGCCGTTCAATAAAACAAAGACTATAACCTGACAGACCTGATGGGAGGGAACCCAGGTCTTAACAGGTCTGAAAGAGGGAGCTCCATCCATTTCAATCTGTTTACAGGTCTGGGGAAGCTACAATACATATGTGATAAAAGTTGAATGAATCTTTTCGTGCCTTCAGCTGAGCTGTGTAAAGTCCATACAGTGGTTCTGTATGGAATGCTGTTTGAGTCCAAATTAAATAAATAAATAAATACAATCACTTATTTCAAAATTATGTTTTTCAAAAGAGGACATTTATTTATTTCACTGTATTTTTATTTCACAATGCCATATTTAATTATTACATGGGACTTTTATTTCATAATGCCACATTTATTTCACTCCTCTATTTATTTCCATCCTAATATGCAAATGCAGGGGGCGTGGTTATCTGCAGACCAAAGCAACTGCACCAGATCATAGGCAGATACCTCGTGGGGCACCTGGATTCGTGAGATCAGAAGATCACGCGAGAAAAACAAGCTGTAGTGCAGATAAGATGGAAGATAGTAATGGTGTCAGAGACAGCATGCTGGCCTTAGCTAGTCAGGGGACACCATTTTGCAACGCACTGAAGATTTTGAAGTACTTGGGCGGATAAGTGCTCTACAGAACATAGACATGGATGACGAAGTCTTAAATTGTTTGAAACTTATCAAACACCATGTCCGTGTGCAAGATGTCCAGGAAGTAACCTCTACACCTTTGTGTTGTAGGGCCTATCAACACGAAAATCGCTAATCTGTTTGGTGTGTCAACCAGCACAATTCAGAGGAGATCAGCCAAAGAAGGCCTAAAGTAAGTCACTTAATCTTCGAATGAAGTTCCACACGTTCTTTTTTATTCATAAAAAAAAAAGCTGTAGGGGGTGGCTGCCGCGTCGCCATCCCATCGAGGTGGTTTACAGCGTCTCTCAATAATTCGGAGAGACTCTTCTTTGAGTCAGACATGGCACCCGCCAGATGTTTTATTGCATTACTGCCACCTTCAGGTGTTATTCTCCCTCCCATTCAGTCTTGACTCAGTGCTGTTCTGGTGCAGTTGCTTTGGTCGGAAGATAACCACGCCCCCCACATTTGCATATTAGGAATGGAAATAAATAGAGCAGTGAAATAAATGTGGCATTATAAAATAAAAGTCCCATGAAATAAAAAAATAAAAGTGGCATTATAAAATAAAAGTCCTATGAAATAATGAAATGTGGCATTATGAAATAAAAGTACCGTGAAATAAATGAATGTCGTCTTTCGAAAAACATAAATACAATTACTTATTTCAAAATTATTTATTTATCTATGAAAATGGATTTAGTTATATATTTATATTATGCTATATTTATATATTTATCGCGATATATTTTTATTTCAGGGTCTATTTCATAGCCATGTTTATTTATTTATTTACCTATTTATTTATATACCTATTTATTTATTTATTTTGTTTTGACTCAAACTGCATTCCATAGGTTCTGAAGACTACAGGTTTGAAAATGAAAAAAATAAATGTGTCTTCCTCTTATTTAAGCCAGGATTTCAGCACTGACACATTTGTTGTGTCACACAGAGCGATCACATCAGTCCCACTTCTTGCTGTAGAGGAATAGCTCTTAGATAGTGTTTAATAGTGTAGTTTAGTCCTGTCTCATAAACATCAGATACAACATTATCATAACTCATAACTGAATATAAAAGCTCTGTCACAACAACAACCATGGACGATCTATAGTCAATATTTTATACGATGCACTGTTTGCCAGGCTGCCTAAACAGAAGAAGGATTCCAGGCCTGTGTGTTTTAACAGCCCCAAAGCAGAGGCCCTGGGGGTTCAGCTGCCACTAACAAGCCCTTCTACTTCATATGCACAAAAAACATACACTTAAACACACACTGGTCAATTTGACTTTATCCCATTGCAGAGTAGGAGCATAATCCCCTGCTGTAATTGCATTTGGGGCTTTTCTCAGAGGCTTGATACACCACTGAAGCCACTTCAGCAGAGAACTGCGAGTCTCAGGTCTCTCCAAGGTCGCTGCTTGACAGCATATGTCTCTCCATGCCTTAATCTCTCTATTCCCAAACAAGATGGCTAAAGTACATGCATCAGGGCTGGTAATTAGTCAGCCCCTGTGATGTGCCTCTTGATTTGACTTCATTTGAAATGAGCAGCTGAGTCGGATAACAATGGTAGACCTATGAAAACCGACTAAAGGAGCGAGAGAGGGAAACAAGAAAGGTACGAGACAGACAGCTGTAGATTGAAATGTGTTAATTTTCCACTGTGGTTTATAGCTTTCAAAGAAGTGGGGGGATGGAGTTAGGAGAGATCTAGTCTGTCCTTGGCAGCAGTTAGTGTCTGCACTTTGTTGGGTTCACCCCTCTGTAAGTTTGGTACAAGGGAAAGAGTTGACTTTGACTGGAATTACTTCATTTTTGGAAGAAATTATTTATTTATATTACATTACATTTCATTTAGCTGATGCTTTTATCCAAAGCGACTGACAATGTAACTACATTAGCAAAAAAAAATGCAAAGTACTACATGTAAGTGTAATATATAAGTGCAACCATACAATATATATATATTTTTTTCTTTTGAGGGTTGACGATCGTTATTAGACCAAGGTGTAGCAAACTGTTGTAATAATCATTTCTACAACAGTTTATTCTGATGCCATAATTTGCTAAGGGTTCTCTGTGGAATGATTTGTAAGAGTGTCGCAGGGTGACATGCTGAAGGGCTCAGATCCTCCTTTCACAAGGGGCCCTGGCAGAAACACCAGTGTTGGCAGGTATCTGACATAATGCCCCTTTCCACTGGTCAACACCCCACTGACACCCGCTAACATCTAGCTTTTATCTGCAATGGGAATATATCGGCATTCACTCCCGGGTCAAATGCCTCCACAGTAGATGCAGGATTTTGCGATTGGCAGTGATGGAAACATGACACCCAAGAGAAGGTGCAAATTTGTTGTTGTTTTTCTTCCTTATTTTAGCAGTCTAATGCTGACGCAGCACATTTCCTGTGCAATGTTATGACAAGCATTGAACTTCTGAGCGTTGGTGCGTAAATAGCCACAAACACACAAAACAAAATCTTGAGCCAAACATGATCTCCAGAGAATATCCGCAAAATTGGGTCTGGGACTTCCTCCACAGTTTGCCTTTCACACATGAACAACGCAGCAAGAGATTCTCAGAGATACAGAGATCACATGTCTTGGTTTCGATACTGGTGTCGGCTCCTATCACCAAAAACTCTCTTGACATCTTCGGCGTGTCTACCTCCTGTGTGGCACCGCTTTTTCATCCCGAGATATTTGTATAATTTTTGTAATTTTTGTTAGAAACGTCATCACCACTTTTGCAGTGAATCCTCCAGACAATCTCCTGCTGTTTTCCCACAACTGGCTCATTCGGACATTATCCAGAGATTTTTACTACGGGGCTGACGGGACACACTCCGGGGCCTCTCACTCGGACATTTGCAGCCTCATGCACAGCCCCTGTGACAGAGGTCCTCAGTCTCTGTTACGTTTCTGTGTCACTTCCGGACAGTGTTGTTCCAGTTCACACTTAACAAGAACTAGTTCAAAGTTCAGTTCATAGAGATGAAAATGAACTAGTTCACGTTCATTTGTTCTGTTTCTTTTATTGGGATGGTTTAGATTTAGATGACAAACTTACAATCATGTATTTAGTTATTAATCGATGGTGTTGATCATGAATGTGGATCGTTCCGGTCACTTTAACACTGAGTCCTGACTGCGCGCCACGTCTTGTGTGAGAGCGCACAAAATGTTTAAATGCAGCTTCATAAACTCTGGAGTGAATCAATCAAACACTAAGTAAACTTCATGAACTGATCATGTTCTAATTACTTGTGATGAGTGTTGATGTTTATTAGTTAAAGTGAGTGCAAGTCAGCAGGAGGACACAGGAAACTCCAGCACGGTACACTGCACACTGCAGTCAGGGGTATGTGTGTGAGTCGCTGTGTGAGTGAGTGGGGGGGCCGGGCCTGTGTGTGTGTGTGTGCATAAACTCCAACTCGCTCCCAGTAGTAGGTGCGTCTTTACCGCTAACACCAGCCATGCTGGGCCGTGCCTGTGGAGACGTCATGTGGCGTGTGGTAAAACAGTGTCGTTAAACATGAGCGGCGTTCACCCATCTTTTGTAAACTGGTAAGTTCAGCATTCACAAAAAATATGAACGCGTTCAATGAACTGGATTGGCAAGGTATATTTCCACAGAAAAAGATTGCACCTTAAATAATGAATTGCAATAAAGAATTGCACGTTAAATAATGAGGAAAAGTAGTGAATACATTTCGTACTTTGTTTTGAGAATGGTTGTGTTCGTATTGTAATTGGTGCGACACCAATAAACCACAGTTCAATGACGTGATTAGTGGCTCGAACAGCAAGATATACTACATACATGTATACATGTATTTTTCGGCAATACAAAAATAACAAACACTCCCATGTATTTTACACTCACCCATGCTCTCCTGTCTCCTGCTGCCTGGATGCGCAGTTAAAAGAGTCCCCTGGGAAACAAACACCTTTTGTCATTCGTGGAGGGTTGGAAAGGTGCAGGAGAGGTATACAGTAGGTGGGTGGGTAAGATATGACGGGTTTGTTTGTTGGCTTTGTGTGGGTTTAGGATTTATAGGAGTACATTTTAAAATATTTTATGTAATGTTAGTATTTGTTTTGTCCAATTTTTGTATGTTTTTTTTTTCATGTTTATTTTGGAATGTGAAATAGGTCACTTTGAGCATCTCTGTGGTTGGTAGCACCCGAAGCTGAGGAGTATATAAGGCTGCCCTTTGATCTAGCTCAGTTAGGTGACAGCGACCACCCGCCAATAAACAGAACAGAAGAAGAAGAAGAAGACACAGTAGATTGTGGTAATGCACCTTGATGTTGGTTGCCACCCGCCAATACACCGAACAAAGAAGAAGAAGAAGAAGACAGCTCGGTTAGTCAGTGCTGGCAGTTCTGCCTGCGAATGCTGCTGAATATTTCATCGATGCTGTCTGACCTGAACTTTTTGTCATTGCTGTGAATAAATGCCCACATCTGGGGTCTGTCAAATCTCTGGTCTCTGCCTCATCACTATTGGTCGTGACCGCTCTCAAGGTCAGTCCTAACAAGAACGTCAGGAGATTATCTGGAGTTCAGAGCATGTCTGAAAGCAGCAATTTTTTTCTTCATATCATGCATGACAGCAAGCTTTTCAGTTTCATAAATATTACTCACTGGGGGGAATACAAAAGGCAACTCCTCTATTGTCAATGGGAAAGGAGTCAATTGCCATTTTTTGCAGGTTTACCTGCATTAAAAAAAACCTCTAAAATGGATTAAGAGGTTGAAGTAACCTTGGGCCTGGTGCAGAGCAATTCTTAAGTAGCTTCACATTCAAACTTTTCTTGGGTACATATCTTTCTTGAATTTTACATGTGATGGGCTGAAATACCTTCAGACATTCCTTATCCTTTATCCTTCCTTTCATCAGAGTTGTTTCTCACCTCCATCATGTTCTGCTGCTACATTGCCACAGTCTCTTTATTAAGTCTATGGAATTTGAAACCCCTTTTGTTACGGTGTGAGGGACCCCAGATGATGCCCGACCGCAGTCGTCCATCACCCCCTGTCACATGTCCCCACATCCTCCAACTACTACAGCCCACATCCCAGCATGCATATTCACAGGAGCTGGTGTCCTGTCTGAGGAAACCAAATTGCCTCTGCCTGTCTCTGTTCTTAGTCAATTTTAAAATGGGCTAATAAAGAGGGGCAAGATTCCCCCGTGGTAATGGCTCCCCAGAGAGTGCTGACTAATTAAAGGGCTGCCCCTTCCAATGAACAGTAATCACTCATGGCTGTGGATAGACAAACACATGAGCTTTTAAATGAAAAACAAACAGGGTTTTGTTTTATTACATAACAAAGGCTTATAAATGAAGAATACTGAAACCATCCAATCCTGACCCTTACATGTAAAAGTCATTATATTTTATGGTTTTCACATGTCACATGTATTCCATTCACAAAGATAAAAATGTGGATACAAATATTTTTTTAAACCTTTGACAGAGTTAGGACGGGGCACAAGTCTAGACATGATAGCCAATACAATAAAGGTATAACTAAGTGTATTATATTTTTTTCAAAGTTCATATTAATAAAATGAAAAACTCAAAACTGACAGAATGCATGAATGTCAACTTTCAAATGTTCGCTTTTTATCAATCTTTCTAACAAAGAATTTGTTCTCTGACAGTGTCATCCTCTCTGCTGCTGAAGAACAGAGAAGAAAAGATGTTTACCAATTCTATTTAAATATTAGCCTGACGAAACTACTAATCTGTGAGAATTAAGAGACTGACAATGTTTGTAGCATTTTGTAAAGATCATGCCAGAGATTTATCTGTGGGTATCTGAGTGAGGTCTTTGTTTGGATCTGTTTGAAATGCCGACATAACTCGAACGTCACCGAGAACGTGTGTGAATTTTGTTTGTTTGTAGAAGACCTGCTGTGGTCTGGTTAATAATATGCACTCCTGGAGTTATTCTTGTGTTGTTGCTGCCATTGTGCTGCTCTCTGCATGTTCACAGTTGAAGAAGGGACAGAAATCCTCACAATATTTTTTCTCCAGTCAGGGTCGGATGAAGAAACTAACCAGATCAAGTTCCATAGGGTTTTGATGGAAATGTATTTTTTCAGTGATTTATTCACAAGGATACTTCTGTATTCAAAGCTGAGGTGTGACTACAAAATTAAGACATGACATTTAGTGATGATCAGATGAAATTAGTACACAAGAACTCCCCATACAGCCCAAAGACAAATTGTGCAGAGGAGATTCTTTTGTACAGTTCTTCCTACATACTGACGTGCAGGAAGGTCGACTGCGCTGCCTGAGAACCGATCAAGCATCAAATTTTAACAAGACTTTCCTAATGATCTCAATGAAATGCTCAGTGAATTAATTATCATGTGCTCTGAGAATTGGGCCTGTGTGTGGAGGGGGGGTTAGGGTGGTGTTGGTGTGTGGGGGCTCTTCAAAGAAATACACTCTTTGTTCTAGTGAAACAAATTCCTTGAGTGTGCATCATGACCATGAAATTGAATAAAATGGTTTTATGATTTACATCCTTTGATATAAAGATAAATGTGGTACAAATATTTTCCTTTAGCACGTTCATCTGTTCTTTATTAGTAATGAACCCCCATTTTGGGGCCCACTTTGCTCCATACACCTGGGGGGTGACCGTCGTACTAATACTATACTTGTATGCTCCTATACTCCTACATATTCCCCCAATGTCCATTTTACGAGAAGGGACATGGGCCAAGCTCAAAAGTCAAAGTTGTCATTAATTAATGAATTTTCTTCTTTTCACAATGATGTATGTTCAAGTGATCATGTGTTTGATAAGTTTGGTTTAAAACACTCATTTATCATTTGATGCTGTAAAAACGGGCGGAGACCTAGTGATTGATGGCTGAAACTGACTCACGATTGGTTGATCACTAATGCGCAGACTCAAATGACGTCACCACTGCAGGATGACATCTCCTGTACCCGGGATATTACAGCTTCATTTTTGTACAGTGGGAGTAAGTGGAGATGCATCGTCCATCTTTTTTTCCAATCAATGGTACCAACACATTTGGTCTGTTGTTTATAGTATTCTGAATACTGTGTGGATTGGTCTATTTCATTAGCTTAGAACACTCTCATCAAAGCTTTTCCGATTGCAAGCTGATGAATCAAAAGACAAGTTTCCCTCATTGTTTGAAACCAAACTGTAAGCGTGATTGTACACAATGATAATGATGTCCAAATGAAGCCTAATCACAAATGTGTCATTTGAGGTATTTAACCGGAGATCAAAGGGTTTCGTACGTTTACACAAACGTCCAAAGTCTGCATCTGAAACTTCTCCAGTAGTTGTTTGGCCTGAACACCTCGGGTCATCGTAAAGCAACTGTCTCTGATCTCAGGAGCCTCTAAATGTCGGCATCACCATTACAACCGCTGTCATTTCCTGAGAGGCCAACAATTAGTCCATGCCAGCGGGCCAGCCGTGCTAATGGCTTCAGTGTGAAAGATGTGAGAGCCTTCAGTACCAGTGGCGGAGGAAGGCCAGTGGGTGCCTGGAAAAAAGCCACCCATCTCTCCACCCTAATTGCCATGAAAACTCCATCTAGTTGGCTTTATGGAGTAGCAGGAGGGACTGGTGCCCTTTGAGAGGATTTGTTAAGCTAGCCCTGGTGTCTCCTGCTCCCGACCCCCCAAGGGGCAGAGGGAGGTGGACTGCAAAATGGGCACCAGATGGAAGAAGCATAACAGAGAAGCAGAGCAGGAGGAGGAGGAGGGGGGTGAGCATGGAGCGTGGTGGGCGACTTGGCCGGCTCCGCACTTCTTGTTGTTCTATGTTGTAAGGACATATGCCTCAGTATTATCACAGATGACTGTAGATGTGAAATTACATTGAAAACCCGGATAGTTGAAGATGCTGAGAGGCAAATTAAAGTTGAAATTACCCCAACAAACAAATGGTGTTCTAAAATTACCTCTCATAAACGTCTTTGGCAGTTTTGTTCCACAGTTTATTCAGAAACTGGAGCTAAAACAAACCTCTTGATTTTGGATCTCATGCTGCACCCGCTGTGTTATTCCAACCAATTTTCTGGGGCCTGACCAGTGATGGCACAGTTAACCAAGCAAGGCCTGTGTATTTGCATCACAGAGACAGTGGTGAAAATAAATGGATGGGGACTCAATTGAGAGGGAAAGGCCGACAGTGGGTCTTGTTGTGATGTCTGTTAATCATTTCTCGAGCCCCTCTGGCTCCAATAAAGCCGAATAAAAGAACAATTTGGGCTGCCCCAGCTGTGAATAACCAACCCATCACACCACACAATAGTCCAGTCACGCTTGCTATAATTCAGCTTGTGATCTCAGACACGCCCCTCTCTTGCCACATCTTTGTTAAAGTCACCCGTCAGGCATATCATCGTCCTCTCCCCGCCCCTCCTCAATGGCCAGATGGTTAAAATCCATAATTCACTGCCAGGGAGAAGAAAAAAAGACTCTTGGACCCCCACAACTTCCTCATCCCTCAATGCTATGACATTACTCTCACCGCAGCTCATTATTGGCCAGTAGCAGCCCACCCCCCCTGGCTAATTAAGCTCAGCTTTGTTGAGCTGGGTGCAATAGCTTAGTGATCTGGGAGGAGGTCCCTGCACCTGGGGAGTCTACCTGTTACAGTGCCTGGCTCATCAACCTCACAGAGAGGGAGAAGCAGGCGGGGACGGAGGGGGGGGACCCAGCTGTCTGGTCTGCACTGGCACTTAGAGAAAGGGCGGGGTGGTAGCCGCTGGTGTGTTATGCAGTTGAGGGCGCTTTAGTCAAGACACGTCAGTAGGTGTGCGTTCAAAAGTACATAAGTTTCAATCAGCAGCGCCCCACACATATTTTTTCAACTTACTAGAATACACGTTATAAGCTGAACCAAACCAGAGAAAACTCTGAGCATCTAACATCATTTGCCACCTCTGTCAAATCTACTTTAGCTTCATTTATTTCTGACTGACAAGATGGATGGTTCAGTGTGACAGAGATTATTTGGTAAACTGGTGATGGATCCTCCTTTCAAGGTCATTGTTTTTTTTACTTCTGTATTTAGCATGAGAAAATACAGAAGATGAAATAGACGCACTAACGTTGGACATCCTGATAAAGTTGATTATTTGTTTGAGAATATATATGTATTCTTTATTTTAGGATCATATCACTTTCATGACATTTAATGGATGAGATGAAATCACAAAATGATGTGGAGAATGACAGCAAAGATGGTTAAATCTCTCCAGGTGAGTCCTGGTTACAGCACTTATTAAGCTGTGACAGGCACTTGCCATTGATTTTCCCCTGGAATGTAGGGCCTCTTTGAAGTTGGATGCGCAAAGCACTGTGGGAAAGCAATCAAGCTCAAAAGTTTTCCCCTCCTTCACATTCTGAGGCTGACAAATAACTCATCTTTTTCTGCTGCCAATCAATATGACGCAGACGTCCTCACTCCTGCGCCGCAATATTTTCTCTCTCCAACGCTGATTGGAATGAACTCCAGTGTTTCTAAGGTCCACACGTGCCGATTGTGAGAACGTGAACCAATCTTGTTGAATAGCGCAAGGTCTTTTTTCAGGCAAGTCACATCAAAGAGTCGATGCGGCATAGTGGAAAGGGTCAGTCTCCAAGAAGCCCTTGAAAATGGCAGCGCTCCCCTGTAGGACTTGGGGAGTCTAACCCGAGGGAGCAGACATGGTCCGGGGGCTTACCAAAATATCCTCCATCATTTGAGGAGGGGTGCTGGTAATAATGCTAATGCATATTTAAATGAGTACTTTGCATTTATCTGCATTCATCTGAAAACAAAATAGTATAAAAAATTTGAATAGAATAAACTAATATGAAAAGGTGCGGAGGGGAATTCATGAGATGCAAATGTCTGATAGGATAAATGACAGATCCATCTTTTCCTACTTAATGTCCATGGAGTCATGGTTAATCGTGCTTTTGTTGTGCAATTACCCAGAGTTTGCTCAGGGTTTAGAGAGTCGGGCCGAGGGGTGCGGTTAGTGCTTTGTTTAACTTCCTCCCCTTGTGGCCCTGCATGTAACTTAGGCCTCTGGAGATCGGATAATCCCCTGACTAAAGCATATTGACTCTGTCACTTCCAGTTACGCTTCCTGCTATGTGACTGGTGATGAGAAGAAATATATATATATATATATAGAGAGACAGATGACTAACAAGGATTTCTCCTGCTCTTAAAGTGGCATGATTGTCTCGGTTTCAACCACGTCAGCGGGCAGTCCAAATGCTTTGAAGCCGGCTTTGAAGTTCTGAGGCAATTGGAGGAAATGAGGAAATCAGCCGCGGGGTTTCCTGAAGAGCCACTTTGTGAGAGGGGTGATTGGACACTGTCCCCCAGAGAGAGACAGCGGACATTTTGTGCAGGGGGCCTGTCCTTCTGGCCTACACAATAAATGCAGAGGACAGAGGCACCAATTATGGCACTTTGGCATATGGGCAGTAGGGAGAACCAAGCTCTAATGATGGATCCTGCCAACTGCTTGCCAGGGCAGGTCAGAAGCACACGATATTTATTGGCAAAAAAACAAAAACACCCCCCAATTACTGCCACCACCTCTCCTGATGTATCAGTGCAGGAGGCAAATATTGAGGGGGGTGTATCATACACCTGCAGCCTGGTAGAGATGCTGTATCTGGCTGCTTGCCACCTTTAACCCTCCACTATCCAGCTGAGAGAGTGGGGTTGGAGATGTATCCGGCTGTCTTTGCCCCAGCTCAGAGGTTCCCAAGGGTCCACACTGCAGCAGCAGACCCCAGAAGTGCACACGCCCCGACCCGGGCACAGATGTTCCACTCTGGCGCCGTGTGGTGCCTAGTGGCAAACCGATTCCTTTTCTGATGCCTGTCCGACTGCAGGTGCTGGCAGCCATCACGTCTCGCTGCTCAGGACAAGTCAGACATTAACCACACTTCATCTCAGCTGACGCTCATCCAGGGGAATAGGACTCACACTCGGTCATTACACCGACAGCCACAGCAGCTGACATGACAATGAGCTGCAGCAATGAGGCCAGAGTTTTCTTTGGACAATTACATGTAGTCAGGACCCATTACCATGTAACACTTTCTCTTTAGCAAGAGGTAAAGAGCCCCAGGCAGTAGCACAGTCTGTCGTATCTGTTTTCACACTGGGTTTGTTTACATGGAGACTGACATTGTGATCATAATCTGTTCAAAAGCCCAAACAGAATAAAAATGCTTGCACCTGAGTCAGGATTATTAAGTAGTTTAAATCTTTTCATAAACTGATTAAAAGACAAATTATGTCATGTAAAACATATAAACTGATTTCTTTGTGGCCACATTGTCTGCACATGTCTTCAGTCTTGACATGTGGGGACATATGTTTCTCTGTTTTTATCCATAAACACAATAAAAGCAACTATGAACAGAACTGAATCACTTCCTGAAATGATCCGTTATCTGTCAGCTGCAAGCAAAGGTGCAGGGATACAGTGACTGATTCATGTCATTGATCTTGAACTGCAATGCAGATTTATAGTTTATGAATTTACTGATTAATATGAATGATTTATTTGTGTAGTGTACAGTTGAAACCTAAATGTCACCATTTGATGCACAAGATTACATTTTACAGCTAATCTGCATCAGTAATCCTGTAAAGGACAGGAACTACAACATTGTACCAAAAATAACTCACAACAGCACAATACAAATGTGCTTATCCAATAAAATCAAGTGAATAATAAGGATATGATATCAAAGTCAGTGAGTGCAGAGCTGAGCAGGTAGCAGCTCCTGTAAATTGGCTTTGAAAGTGCTGATTGACCTGCTGCCCCTCACGTCGTCTGACAGTCTGTTCCATTGATTTCTGGGTGTTACACAGAATGTTGATGCCCAAATGCAGTGCAGTGAAATGGTATAGTAACAAACTTGTCTTGTAGGGGAGGAACATTCTATAAACTTTGGGGAAATTTGAATATCTAAAATTGTATTTCTCCAGTACACCACAGGGATGGAAATGTATGGCTTTTTGAGATTGTAGAGTTTGTTAGTCAGAGGAATCAAGTGGTCTTGTGGCTATTTCACCACCCAGTATAAGAAAGGATCAGAGCAGAGAGAAAGTTACGAAAGTATCTCAAATTTGTATCGTAAATTTGAAAGGTAATTTAAAAAGTGACTGCTTTCAGACATGCATAATCTCCCGACATTCTCCAGAGGGGCTGTACGTGAGAGCACAAATGTCCGAGACAGAGGCTCCAGATTTTCCCTGGAGTTTCTTCTTCCATCCATCTCGTAAAAACTCTGGATAGTGTCCAAATGAGCTGACATGAGAATACGGCAGGAGATCCTCCGGAGGATTCACCACCAGCGAGTGGGCATGTTGATGACGTTTCTAACAGATGCAAAACTGATAATACAAAAATAAAAGAATACAAATATCTCAGGATGGAAAAGAAGAGCCATACAAATAGAGTTGATGTGGAAATAATGTGTTACATCCTGCCTCTGCCTGCTGCGCCACCCCTCACCTGAAAACTGTGGAGATTTCTGTGCTGTGAATGCGTCTGAGCGGAGAATCTCCTGCTGCGTTCTTCATTTGTAAAGGGCAAACTGTGGAGAAAGTCCTGACCCAATGGTGTGGACATTCTTCAAAGATGTCAGTCCTTTCACCTTGTATGCATAAGCTTTTAATGTGTGCTGTACCATGCAAGCACACATGCAAAATGTTACCATAAGCTATAAAGTCACACTTACTGAATATCTGATATTCTCAGAATCCAAGGCAGTCTTTGAAGTTTGAATCAACCTCACCAATAACCTATATGGTGAGGCTACTGTCACCTTTAGAGTAGGCAGAGACTCACAATCACACAACATTGATCCTTTTACAGGCAAGGGAGGAGTGCGTGGCCAGGGATTCCTTCACCATCGCTCAAGCCTGCCCCTCCCTCTCATTTCTCCAAGTAATTATGAATTCATTTGTGTATAAATATTGAAATTAATTAACAAGTGTTGCAAAAATATACGTGCTTTACATAGTTGAGTAGTGTTTTGTTATATCAGCTTTCAGTTTGCAAACAGTGTCTTTATCCAACTAAATCCTCAGCCCACTGGCTTATCCTTCACCAACGACTGTTATCAGTTCTCTGTGTTTCAGTTCAGTGAGTGGAACTGCACTGTTAGAGCTCTGCACTGAACTCTTCGGTGAACAAATCTTTTTAATGAACTAAATCTAATGATTCAAAACACTGGAAAGAGCGGCTTTGCCTTTGAGACACTGACTCCCTCCTCATGTGGGGACGAAAGCTCCAACGCCTTCAAAAAGTGTGTGTGTGTGTGTGTGTGTGTGTGTGTGTGTGTGTGTGTGTGTGTGTTTGGGGAACGAAGATTGTGACGAAGTTAGAGATTCAACTTCCTTCATCTGATATAAAAGTGCTTTGCTTGGTATAATCACTTGTTTAGGATTCTTTCAATGGTTAAAATGGTCAACTCTTTTTAAATCCTTGAAAGATAAAAAATGAATGGCCTATTAAAATATTACAGATGTACTGTGCCTCCTACTTTAATAGAGAATCAATGCTACTGTAAAAAGAGGCTTCAATTTCCACATCACACTTGTGTAAATTACATACTGGACCGAAGCGTTTTCCAAACCAGCTGAGATGTCAGAAAATCATGTCACTAATCTCAAGCATTTAATAATTATATTTATTTAAACACCATTTTAATCAAACAGGGTTCCATGATGACCATGTCAGTCATTTGATCAGTTAAAGCCAATTTATTGCTTTGGCCAATGGCTTTTGTCTGAGTCATCCAAACAGCTTGTTTAACAAGGAGCGGAATGACAAGAGTCTACAGCCATGCTAACACAGCAGTATGCAGGCACAGTGGTGCTGAGATTGGGATTCCCACCTGACATTTTTCAGTAAAAAAGCAACTTAAAGATCATAGTAAACGGGTTTGCAGCAGAATAGTTCATTCTCAGCCTCATCCAAATCACCCAGGAGACACTTTCTGTCCTCTGAGACTGAATGAGAGTGGCCAAGTTTCCACAGCCAAAGGCAGATTGCCAGATTTTAACTGAGCACAAATAGACTCAGAGCTCTGCTCAGTTTAAGGATATGCCTCTGGATGGTGAGTGTGTTTAATAAGACAATGTGTTCTCAGGTTCACTTCATATTTCTTCTGACCTTTTTCCTTTATAATATATGGAAAGTCACATTTAGACTGTAAATCAAAAGGTTCGCTTGTGAATAATTATTTGAGAGGCATGTTAATGAATCTATGACACAGTTTCAGTGTCACACTGTTCACATGGCTCACGTTCTATATCATCACGTACGTTTTGGGACCATTTTATGCAAATACAAAAATCGTTTTTTGTACATCTCCAGATTCCTGCAGCACAATCCAAAAATTGGACATCTTATTATGCATGTGCTGGAGAGCTTTATTACAAGTTATGTTGGAGCGGGTCTCTGAGCAGGCAAATTAAACTTGAAACTGCTCAAATGTCAATTCGGTAACAGAAGAATGTGGTTGAATTATACACATTAAACCCATCATACAAGTGTACAATGAAACTGTAATAGAAAAATACATCCAGTTGTGGCAGGCTTAAGGAAAATATATATTCTTGTCATAAACCAAATCTACAGTATCTCTGTAAACCATGGTGCTCCACTGAAACTAAGATAGTTCCATAAATATGTATCATATTTGTCTGACAAGGTTTTCGTAAATAGATTTGGGTTTTGGGAAAGGAAAGGGGGTAATGACCGTTCAGTTGTGATGATGTTCTCTAAAATGTTTCATTCATTTGCAATGTTTTCCTTAAAGGTACAGTGTGTAAAATCTAGTGACATCTAGTGGAGAAGTTGCATGTTGCAGCTGAATGCCCCTCACCTCACCCTCTCCTTCCAAACATGAAAGAGAACCTGTGGTAGCCTTCAGTCATAAAAACTCAAAAGGTGTCTAGTTTGTCCAGTTTGGACTACTGTAAAAAACATGGCGGCCTCGGTAGATAGGACCCACTCCCGATGTAAATATAAAGTATTTAAATATAAAGGGCCCATTCTAGGGTAAAGTAAACAACAATTCGTACAATTTAGATGAAACACACTAGTGAAACATCACTAGGATTATTTTATATTCACTTTTTTCCAATAGATCCCTTACACCTAAATCTTACACACTGGACTTTTAAATCTAGCGTTTTAACTATTTTGCTCAGGCGTCCCTTAACTTACATACTTTTAATAGTACTATTAAAAGTATGTAAGTTAAGGGAAGCCTTAACTTAGATACTAGTATCACTGCATGTTCTAACCAGACAAGCCATATAATAACATTTTACATTTGTTTCAATCAGGTAATGGCTCATAGTTGTCTAGTGAAAAACTGTATCTCAACATGTATTCAGTTTCTTACTGATGTGTCCTGGTGACTTTTCCTATAGTGCCAAAATCTGGTTGAAATGTTCAATCAACAAAACTTCAGGTTATAACCAAATACCTGCAAAACTATTGATTATTCCAAACATCATGTTTGGAATAATTTCAAAGTAAGATGGCGATCATGGTAAACTCCAGCTAACAACAGCATGGCGGCACTGTCACTGTGAGCATGCTAACATTAACATTTAGCTCCAACCTCAACAGTAAGTACAGCCTCACAATGCTGCTTGCATGGCTGCACTCTTTGTCTTGTTAAGCAGTTCAACTTCTACAGCCTTGTAGCTCCTCATCTAGCCAATTTCAACTTTCAGTCTATCAGCAAGTTTAATTTGCATCAAATTACTGTTGAAGTTCATGTGGAACAGCCAACACTGATATCCTGAGAAAAAATACAATCAAAATATATACTTTATTTTGTTGCAGTACAATAAACAATAATTCTTAATTGATTATGACAAAATTATTTTGTGATTTTTATTATCATACATGTTTTAAATTGTTCTTCGGATTCTTTATCCATAGTTTTAAATATGAGTCAAAAATAGCTACAAGTATTGACTCAGGGATTCATGCTGAAATGAGGGATTTCAAATCATTGTTGTTCTTTACCTGTGTGGGAATGTTAAAAGACCTTGAAATGGTAAAGAGTCGTAACGAGACATCAATCCAACGTGATGTTGACATTAATGACCCATCTGCATCCAATTCTGAATTAACATTTGTATAAAAGGCCCAACCCCACCATTCACCCCTCAGTTTGATGGATCTGCATGAAATTTGGTTTCATGCTTCAATCAGAGGTCAACATGCAGCAACCTTCAGGTTCTGCTCCATGGTCACACTCAGAAATGAAGTAATATCCAGTGGTGAAGTATTTACTACCTAATACTGTTATTTATATGGTTACTCTCTGTGTTACACTGCAACATACAAGTAGACTTTACAAGTTATTTTGGAACATGAGCACAGGTACCTGTCCTTTGTAATGTTAAGCATGAGCACACATGATGGTAAGAACACGTCAGCACGTCGGAAAAACAAGCTTTGAAGCCTGGGTATAAATGGAATCATACACACTGCATGTAAAATAGACTCTTTCAGTGTTTACACAGCAGAAATGTTTATGTATTCATCAAACACATGGTTGTCAAGATGGTGGAACGTGGAGGGTTGTTACTGAGAATTATGAGTGGCTGAGGAGAGGAACCACGGAGCATGCAATCATACACACATCTTTGCTGTGGCACTTCACTGCTGCCTCATTATGGAGAGTTTATTGCGGAAATAAAAAAACAAACAGGCAATTGGGTGTTGAAGATAATTGCAACAACATTATCACCAAGTTATGATTTGCTGTCTTTTTTTCAAAACTGCCAACATATTGTTATCAGCTGACGGCAGTGCTGTGAATATTTATTGTTTTCTTGTGGCAGGCGTTACATGCTGGCTCATTTGTGGGATGATAAAGAACCCTGGTGTGAATATTTGTCAACAGCGTAATAACAGGAAGTGAACTGAGGGCTGTCAAGCTGCTTTGAACAGATTTAACCCCAAAAAGTTTGTTCTCTGTGTTGAAAAAATTAAAATATGAGGTAATCTTTAATCCACATAAACTTTTCCCACACAGTATATCCTGACTCTAAATGTGGAGAGCGTGGAGCGAGGTGTTTCTCTCCTGGACTGTTAATCACCCTGCTAGCAGCCTGGCTGTGGAGGTGGAAAGCCTCCTCTTAAAGAGATTGATTGAGGAATTACTCTGTGAGCAAATATGTGTGTGAGAGTTTTGGAGACACTGTAGAAGAACAGAGCATATAAAGTGCTGCAGCCAGGCAGTTTTAGACGGAGGCAGAAATCAGTTAGCTGCTGTATATTTGACGTCACGTTTACATCCTCTACTATTAACAAAACACTTCTGAGAACAGCGGCTATTGATTTTACACAGCTCGCCCTTCTTCTATGCCTTGTCCATATTGTTCCCCCATTAGTGCTGTATGTGTAGATGTAGCTGGCACAGGTCCCCCATGCATGGAAGACCCTCTAAAATAAAGAAGGGGGGAAACCCCAGGAACAGGGCACGGAACAGGGGTCGTCACGGCAAGTTTGTTGGCGGGATGGCTCCCATTGTCACAGTGATGGAGCAGGAGGACAGGGTCCGGATGGGGGACGGGCATCGTTAATAGGAGTCACACTGCTGCTGTCAGCGGGGCGTCCATGAGCCACATGCGACCATACTGCTACGATCGCACGTGCATGTCAATGATGATATGTAGACTATGCATTAGGGCTATAGCATGCTTGAGCATGATTGAAGGCATGTGGCTACATTTTTCTCATCCATTTGCAGACACACACACACGCACACACATAGGGATGCACACACTTATACAGTCTATAAACAACGGGCTGACAAATATGCGGAAACACTATAATCCAGCAGCCCTGCAGTCATGGCTGTTTGCTACAGCTCATAATCTTGAGTAAAAAAAAAAAAAGTTAACATTAACCAAATAACATGAGCCTCATCTAATTAATATGTAATGCAGCTACTGCTTTTTATTACTTTACTGTGTGTTATGTGCTTCTGCTATTTTCCTGAAAAACATGAAATTAATATTATAGCTTCATGTAAATGTAACACTAATGATAGATAACATGCCTCAAAGCTTTAGGCTTTTTCTTGGACAACAAAATGTATCTATATTACGTTAAATTATAACAATACACTGATTTGAGACGGCTACTGTTGAAGTGTTCGCTTGTTTTGCTGTAAAAGCCAGGAGCGGAATCTTATTATTTTTTATGTACATTTTATGGACAGTTTTCAATGAAGCCAGGCACATACTTACTTTTCATTCATTGCACTTTTATTGTCGTGATACGGCTTGGACTTTACTACTGTCTTTGTTTTCTGTTTACTTTATTGTATCTGCTGGATCCCCGGAAGACTGAGTACTGTATGTGGAGGGAATGACAATAAATTCTACCTTGAACACTGAATGTTAAGATCTTCCGGTTTTCTGCAGCTCACCGCATTATCAGGGTGTTTTCTCATACTGTTTTGTTTCAGAGATGCTTTAAGTCCAATTTTTTCGTGCAATCTTCTGTTTTTGCTGAAGAAAATGTCATTTCATTTTCATTAAGATATTGACATGTGACGGGAAAAAACAAAGTGTGACAGTGGGAAGACAAACACAGAGACAAACGACACAGCAGGAGTTTGGCTTGTCCCATGTTTGTTTGTCTTGCACATACTGTACGCATGCGTTTATGTATATGAGATGACTTGCGTGCATGTATGTGTGTGTAGTTTAGGGTAAAGACAGTGACAGTAAGTCTATTCTCCCCCTTTTCTCCACCACCCCGATTTAGAGCCTCCTGGGATGATTATTAATCTAATAATTAAACATTTATTGCCAACAGCACCTGCTCTCTCTCCCCCCTGCGGACCCCCCGGGACCCCATCACAGAGACAGAAAGAGAGAGAGGAGGAGAGCGGGAGAAGGAGGGAGGGAGGGACACAGGAGGAGCCAGAGGGAGGGGTTGGAGAGAGGAGAGCAGCAAATCCGAAGGGGTCATCATCACATTGCTGGATTCTTTTACACCGGCGAGCTGTGTTTTTGTGTGGTGGCAGACAGCGTGTGAAGTTATGTGATCCCAGAACAAAAGAAACAGGGAGGAAGGAACAATCCGATGCTGGGAAGGAACTGGAGGGACTCACAGCGGGGGCCCCCCAACTCAGTCTGACGTCAACGACCAATCAATCATCTCAACTTGATTTCTTTAAGTCAACTTTACTTTCTTTTCTTCAGTTTTTAAAGAAAAAATTTCATACGGCTGAATTCAACTTGGGATCATAAAGACATCTCTTGGAGTCATCTCAGCACCAAGTGAGGAGGCAGAGGAAATCCAGTCACCAGTGGATAGACTCCCAGTATTAACAGATAGAGACAGTGAGACCTTCAGCAGGAGGGAGAGCAGGTCCCTCTGTGGGGCAAGATGCTTCGCTATCTGTTAAAGACCCTGCTGCAGATGAACCTGTTCAGCGACTCCATGCGAAACCCATCCAATGGCACTGATCTGTTCTACAACGGCTCACTGCCCTCCTTCAACAGCTCCCTGCTCGACTGGGGAAACTTCACCGGCTTCAACGGTAAGAGCCTGGAATTTGCTTTAGCGTCCTCCTCTCTTTCATCCCCCCTTTGGTTTGTCTTCCCCCTCTTTTCCTGACATGTGCAAGGGGGCACACGGCTTTTCTTGAAAACACTTACAAGGGGCTGGCTTTTGTGATGATAATGTGATGTGATAATAACTGAGCCGGGGAGGGAGAAAGGGAAAAGTGGAAAGGAATTGTCATGAGAGTAAATCTCCTGTGAGGTGACTGGAGATGAATGAGTGTTTGTACTAGGATGAGGTGCTTATAATAGATCACTTAGCCAAATGTAAGCTCTGCTGATCTAAGACCAGATGTAACATGCAAACATGCATAATGAGTATCCAAGAACTTATGGTGACAGTTAATTATCACATACCATGGCTGGTAAAAGATGATTATCGGATTAAGCTCCAGACAGCCAGACCTTTAAAATATACAAAAATTTGATTTGGGTTGATCAAAACACTTATGTCAGGCAGGATAGAAATTCCTAATCTAATATCCACGTCTACCCACAGCCATGACTTCTGTCCTTGAGAGAGACACCAAACTAATTTTTATCCCTCTGAAGATCTCTGTCACACAGAAAGGGTCACCACATGATCGCTGCACACAGAGATCACACGCTTGTCAGAGTGTTTTGTGAGCTGTGAGTGAAATTTGACAGAAAGAGAGAGAGAGAGAGAGCATTACCCAATAACACGCTCTGTTTTGCAGCGGCATGAGCCTGCAGTCTGCTCACTGCACTGAATGAAGCTGTCTGCTGTCAGCCATGATGGAGCGGAGCTGTCACATCTCCTTAACTTTTGCCACTGGGCTCCTCTCTCTTCCTCTGTGTCAGTGATGGAACCCGGTCTCGCAGCTCTTGTCTCTGTTGTGCTCCAGGTGGAATTCACAATCACCTTGTTTTTTTTATGGTCGTGGAAGGAATTTTGGTTTAAATGTGCGTCTGCAGAGGCTTATTACCAGGATGTAATGAGATGTCCCTGCTGGGAGTTGCCGTAATGGCCAAGCTGTATATGTTTGTGTGTATAATGTATGTGTGTGTGTGTGTGTGTGTGTGTGTGTGTGTGTGTGTGTGTGTGTGTGTTTGTATAGGGTACAGTTAAGTCAAAAGAGCACCTTGATGTCTGCTTTAATGAGCACCCCAGCTTTGTCTCCATGTCAGTGCATACCAATGAACAACACACACACACAAACACACACACAAAGACACACAGCCTTGTTAGGTGTGTGTAACTCACTCAGCAGTGTTGTGTGATTTCTTTCTTTCTTTCTTTCTTTCTTCTATATTATCCAGCAGTCCACCACTTTTTGCCCATGAGTGTCAGGAGTCACAGTGTGTCCTCTTTGTGCCGCATTGTGTGGCTGTGTGTGTATGGAGGTAATTGGTGTGTATTTTGTCACAGAGGGAAGCGAGGTTTGCCTTTTGATGAGTGGACATGGGCGTGAAAAGTTAGATTTGCTTCTGAGCAGCCCCCCCCCCCCCGCCACGTACACCACCAGCAGCAGCAGCAGCATCATCCCAATCATCAGCTTTGAGCTGCAGTGCTGCTCGCTGTATCAATAATGCTGAGTTTATAGCTTTGCATTCATTGTCCTCACACTTCTATTTCTTTCCGTCTATTCATCCCCGCCTCATCCACAAGCTCTAATGGAGTGTAGATTGAGCGCGGTGTGCACTCCTGAGATCTATAGCAGCCCAATGAGAAAGTGAGCATGAGATGCGAGGAGGGACAATGAATCTATTGAGAGGAATCTATCTGCTGTACAGCAACACTGATAGACTGATAGGCTGATAGACAGACGTGCCTCGTGTGCATCTGTCTTCATATTCTGTGGGATCTTTCCCCAGAGCTCCCAGAAACACTGTCTCCTCCCCACAACCTTTAAGTGACATCGATGTGTTTAGCCAGTCTAAATTAGCACTGTGGGTAGATGTAATAGATTGACTAATCAGCGATCAGCGAGAGAAAGTATATAAGGTTTCTTCATTGTACAACTAGTGTGGAGGATATGGATCGACCACATGGAGAGAATGAAAACACCGGCAAACACTGATATCTAAATTTCCACATGCTAGGCAAATCAATGTGACTGTTTCCGAACAAAAACTACATCCAGCTTTTTCACTCACACAAAACGTCCTTTGTCATCTTTGGCCAGATTTGGATTGATTCCCCACGTATTATTTATTATACTTTTTGCCATATAATAGAGATGTATCTCGCCAGCCATTGTGTGCTGATTCACTGAGGGTGGAGGGGTGGGGGGGCTGCTGGTCAAGCCGTGGGTATCCAGGCAAGAAGCTCAATAGCGAAGCGGTGGGCGGACAGCCTGTGTGGGTCGACCTGGAGCTCAGAGGGAGGCTCAATGGGAAAATCAATGCAGACCGATAACCAATTTGGGAAATAATGGACAATTCACTTAAACACAGCAATATAGTGGAACTGCTGGGCCTGGCAAGTTTATCTATTAGTTCTTTCATTCGTTCACTCTCTGACTCGTCCTTTATCGCACCTTTCCTGTTTTCTCTATCGACAGTTTCTTTTGGGAGTTCCACTCCCACGGCTGATGCAGGGGTCCTAACCAATACCTGATTACACCTGGCAGACAAGTTTGTTGATCGATTGGTTGATTGATTGCCTGAGGTTGATTATTGGGCAGCTGAATCTTTAGAAATTAAAATGAATTAAAAGTGTGTGGCCGTATTGTGTAAAGTCATCTTTGACTATCTATTTTATCTTCTTCATATGCTCTGTTATTTGTGTCTTAAAGACGGAGGGAACCTCACTGAGCTTCTTTGTAGCTTTAATTTCCCTAACTGCCCACTCGTCCTCAATGCTGTGCTCTCATTTGTGCTCCAGACTGTGAAGATACATTCATGATCCATAAGAGACAGCAGAATATCTCCTCGGGTCAATAGGTGTTCAGACCGACGCTCTTTAGGGAGCAGATGCACTTTCCAAAAAACAGAGCGGTGAAGATGTTTGGCTTACGAATCAATATGGAAAACTTTAATGAAAGAGCAGCAAGCATGGAGAGAGTTTCAGTTTCTCATCTATAAAGATGTAAAAGGCCTCATTAGTGTGGCAGATTACAGTGTAATCAATAAGTTCCTTTTTATGGAAAGAGAAATCACAAATCACAAAGATGATTGTTGTATCATATCACAAGCACCAGTTTGTCCCAGTCATGGATGACTAAATGTGTTGGTGTTGTGCGAGATAATTTCATGATAAATCGATCATTATGATGCAATAAGATGAGAGGGGTGTGTGTGTGTGTGTGTGTGTGTGTGTGTGTGTGTGTGTGTGTGTGTGTGTGTGTGTGTGTGTGTGTGTGTGTGTGTGTGTGTGTGTGTGTGTGTGTCACACATAGGCATCTGCATGTGCATTGGTGCAGCTGGGGAAGGCCATGTCTGCTGCTGCGCTGTGTAATTGTATGTGTGTTTGTATTGTAATTTATGGACACTAATGCGGCCATTTGTCCCTTCATTGAGGTCAAGTAGACTCCCCTTTGCTCTATTCACCATAAATCTGCCAGGGAGTCATTAAGTCGCTGTGCTTGTCTGTGTGTGTGTTTGCATTTCTCCTGGTTAATTACTTCAAAATATTTCAATATGTAAATCCCATAAAAGCATACCAACCCCCCAAACACACACATCACCCACAACTGATTTTATTTTCTGAATCTGAAGCCGAGCTGCCGGTAGAATCTTTATCAGTGCAAATCGGCAATTCTTACAGTCAAGCCTGTTCAATTTGCACACTGCTAGAAACAGACTGAATTCAGAAAGAGGCTCTTGGAACTACAGAGGGAAGGTGCCAGCATGAAACCCACCAGGAGCTCTGAGAGGAGGGTTAAACTCATTTTACCAGGGAACCGTTTGCTTGCTGTTTGGTGCTAATGGTGAGCGTCAGCGTGGGGCTGTGTGCGCCCAGTCGGCACCTGCAGAGGGCTCGGGACCTAAAGCACAAAACGTAAAGGAAAAGATGAACAAAGACAAAATCTGAGGAGAAAAACTTGTTTGCGTTGCTTCCCACTATATCCGCTACATCCAAACCACTGCATTCCTCATTTTCTCACTGGGAATGCCTGGCTCACTGAAATGCATTATTAATAGATTTCTAGGGAGCATTTGGGAAGCCAAACATCTTTATTCATGGTGTGAACCAAGCTCTGGGAACCACCAGTTGTCTCCTCTCTTACTAACCTTAGCATTACTCTGCCGAACGCCAGAGGAGGTAGAGCGGGTCGTCCACTAACCAGAAGGTCACTGGTTCCTCCAGCCTGCATTCTGCAGTGTCCTTGTGCAGGACACTGAACCCCGAGTTACCAGCAGTGTGTGAGTGATATGACAGAAAAAGTACTGTATGTACAAGCTGAATGAATGAATGTGTGTGTGAATGTGACTTTAAGACTCACTTTGAAAATGAGAGAAAACAGAGAGAGAGGGAGATGCACAAATTCAAAGTCACCAGTAATGCAGGCACAAACCCTGTCTCTCCTCTGGACCCCGCTCTCCCTGTCAGAGCTGGTTCCAGCTCCAGCGTGACGTCCGGATCATTAGACGTGACCTTTCTCAGCGAGCCGGTGCTGATGTTGGCGGCGTGGCCGCAGCTGGGACTTTGTAGTGGGCTAGAAAGAGAATGTCTGATGACTGGTGAGGGCTCAGTGGTGGTTGGCCAGACAAACTATGGTGGGGAGCAGGGGGTGGAGGGACCTGAACCCCGCACACACTGATGGCATCCGGCCAAAACAACTCATTATTCTAGCAGAGGAGGGTCAGGAGTTTTCACACACACTGCTCTTCCATGCTGTGGACCTTTACTTGCAGAAATGCCTTCATTGTTAATAATTAAAATAAAACATGAATCAATGATGGCGATCGCTGTCCACATTTATGTCAGTAATCAATTTCTTAGACAGCATCTGCATGCACAGGCACTTGTGTGACTACTGTGCTGAAACCTTACGCCCTTTGTTCATCTAAAGTGTTTTTCAGAGCAATCAAAGCCACTACAAAGACACAGTGGAATTTCTGACAGTGTAGTGAAGAGGAAATTAATTAATTAACAACCTCTGTATCGCGCCGGATATGAATGAAAACAGCATCATAACGCAACTCTGGTGTAAACTGTCAGCACAACATGGTCCAGAATATCCAAGAGAATCAGCCGACGAGGTCACAAACGCTTCTCTCGGTGAGATGCCGACTTGTTTTCGGCACAGCCTCTGCAAGAACATGAAAAAGTTCAGCTTTTTAATGACTGTGACGGACACAAAGTTTGAGAGGAATGTCATGCTCCATCTTTTCAGTCATACACTGCACATCATACACACACTGCTGCAATCTGAGGACCTCACTCTGTCCCTGTGATATCATGTCCACTGAGGATAAACACCCACAGATCATATTTAGCAGTCATAGAGAAAAGATGTTCCCTATACATATTAGTTAAAGACTTTTACGGAGGAAAGTTCTGTGCATACGGAACAGCTGAAACCTCCTGGACTTGTCAGATTGCAAAAATGTCAAAACAAAAAGACTAAAGGCTAAAACACAGACATTCATATTCAGAGAGGCTTGTCCATAATAACAGCTTTCATCAGAATTGTTGTTCAGTGCAGGATATGATCTGTCATTGAAAGCCTCCCTTCTTTAAGGTGGAATGGTACGGCTCAGTGATTATAGCTTTTTCACTTGCACTTTTCCACTGTTAAAATCCCTTTTCTCTGTTTCCACAGATCATTTCCATCTGGAACATTCAAAATCACTCAGCTATGTTTTACAGGCTACATCCATAAGACAGCATTTTCATTTGAAAACATCGTCTCAATCTAAAACGATGTCGACAGGTTTTGGTTCCGCATCAGTTTTAATCCCTGTCCATTCTAACACACCTGAAAACACATATCACATGAACAGAGCAGGGATATCATGGTAAAATGCAAAATGTAACTGCACAACAGGTGTCAGAAAAGACAGCAACACGTGTAATTGATCATCCACGTTGTGTTTTACATTGGTAGCCGAGGCTACTGCTGGTGGTTTTCTCTTGGAAGCCTGACGAATCTGTGAAGGCTACGTCGTGACTGAAAAGACACAATCAGCAAGCAGTTGTTGAGCAGGTCATCGTTTCCAAACATCTCCGTTTCTGCCCGTCGCAGAAAAAACGCAGCCCCAGAGTTTTTAAAACTAAAACGGTGCCAACAGCGTTTCCAAACTTCTCCATTTCAGTGGCTCTAGAACTCCGTAGTCGTGTTGATATCAGGTGTATCCGTAGCACAGCTGATGTGAACAGTAGTATGGATGTATCCTTAGGCTTATTGTTGTTTTCTCAATTTTTTGGAGAGAGAAGTGCAAACACAAATCACACGGGAATAAATAGTTCAACATTTTGTTATTTAGTATTTTGTTTATGCAGGCTCTGTGAAATGGCAGTGAAATGAAGCAGCACCTTGCAGCAGCGGCCTCGCACTTCTCTAAAAGCCTGCAGGATATTTTTGTGAATAAACAGATCCGGATACATTGTTTTGTGTTCAACCCTCCAGGCGATCACTGGGTTAGCGTTAGACATAAGTCCGTGATGTTTACTGGGTAAATAATAAACAACTCTGAAACGCGGCTCTTTTTCTTTGTGTTCAATACAAAATCTAAAATGGGTGAAATAAACCATCTTCAGAGACGAATGTGGTCGAAACAAAATGACGCCATGCTGTTCTAACTTTCAGGAATCTTCTCTGTTACTCACCCTCTCTCATCTCCTCTGCTATACCTCATCTGTTTTATCTCCCGCCTCGCCATCATTCATCCTGTGTTCCTTTAACCTCCCTCCATATCACTCTATATTTGCCCACTCCCACTATCTGCCTCACTTCAATTTTGTTTCAATTCCCTCAGATTTATTGGCATGGCTGTCGCATAAACAACAGGACTGCCACATTGTGTGCACACATAAGGAAAATGGAAAAAAAGCCAGTGAATGCCTTTTGAATTTATACCCACGTCTGTGTATGTATATGACGGCA
>NC_061497.1:2495117-2510117 GCF_022539355.2 Hippoglossus stenolepis | reverse complement strand
TTATCTTATCCTGAATAAAACCCATAGTGGGGTTTTGTGAAAAGAGTTGAGGACATACAGACAGATGGATAAGATGGATAACAGTTCACGGTGTGTAACGGGAGAGTTTTGTTGATCACACCTGAACATCTCAGTATGACCCGTGCTCCATGTGGGGGAGCAGATGTCTGACACATTCACTTCCTGCTCGATGCTCCTCATGACCAGTCAGGTGACATCACCCAGCAGTCGTCCTGTGACGTCGTCCAGCTGTGTCACCCAGAATGAAAACTATGAATTTCTATTGTGTATTTGAAGTGAGTAAAACATGTTAAAGAGAAAAAAACCTAGGTTGAGCTTACTGTAAAATGTTCCTACATTCCCACACCAAGAACTTTATTAGGAACCCCTGTACACCTGCTTATCTATACAGGTGTACAGGGGTTGCACTACGATGCAGGTCAGGAGCTTCACTTGATGTTCACATCTAACATCAGAATAAGAGTGAATTTTTACCATGACTGTTGGTGCCAGATGGGCTGGGTTGGGTATTTCTCAAATTGCTGATCTCCTGAGACGTTCACTCACACCAGTCCCTGGAGTGTTTACTCAAATGGTGAGAAGAGCCTAAAACATCCAGTGTGCAGCCGTTCTGTGTGGATGAGAGAGATCAGAGGAGAATCGCCAGGTTCCACTCCTGAAATGTGAGGCGGCAGTGACACAGACTCACCAACACTGGAGCGTTGAAGACTGCAAAGTGTAGCCTGGTCTGGTGAATGTGGATTTCTGCTGAGGCTGCAGAGGATAGAGTCAGAACCTGGAGGGAGCAGCTTGAATCCATGGAGCCAACCTGCACTGTGTTAACAGTCCAGGCTCCTGGTGGTGTGATGGTGTCATGGTGCAGGGAAGGCTTTCTTCACACACTTTGGGCCTTAACACCAGTCAGTCATGGTTTGAATGCCACAGCCTGAATAATTATTGTCACTATGCTCTTGTGAAAATGGTTTAATGAAAAGGACAGTGGGTTTAGTGAACTTCAGTGAGGCTGATGATTCTGCAGAAAGTATATGATACAGTCATGTGGAATCTATATAGCACCAACAACTGAGGCTGTATGAAGAGCAAATAAAGGCCACAGCCAGTGTGGCTATCGTGTTCCTAATAAAGTGAGTGTTTATGTCATTGTATATAGTTAAAACATGATTTTACCCTAAAAAGCTATATTTCAGCTGACCATGACCCGTTACTAGTGATGAAATAGACCATATAAACAGTTCTGAACAATATCCAGGATAAAAAAGACATTGTTATTATATTTTGTAAGACATTTTATTTATAAAAACCTTTTTTTAAACCAACAGCATGTTCTGCAGATCCATGTCATTGATAAGCAAACTGCTGCTGGCTCGCTGACCCATTCTGAAGTGCCAATGGAAAGAGTTCTAAGTGAAAGGCTTTAAGGGACAGACAGGGGAGGAGATGAGAAACCTGCAGGATGGCTCCAGAGTGTCACAGACTATTTCCAACGACAGGTGGCTGAAGGTGAAAGAAACGTCTGGGAAAGTGGTTGTGAGAGTGTGAGTGTGTCAGAGGTTAAAGTCAGGAGGATACAGACGGAGAGATCAGGAGAGTAAAGACTTACTGAGGATGACTATGGTGGATTTTCTTCAACAGTGATGGCAGGTTGTGACTGAGGGTCAGTGAACACGCACCGCATGAAACAGATCATATCAGAGTCGATAAGCGTGGAGAAGCAGAGGGGGAGCAGCTGCACTGTCAGCCTGCATTGTGGATTGATATCACGAAGCCTGTTCTCTGAAGGAGCGGAAGCCACGATGACTCCAATTTCGAACAGCAAGATTACAGTTCGCTGAGGCAGGAGCAGAGGATTTAAGAAAAGAAAGCAAACACTGTGGCTCCTGAGGAGTCGTTCTGGGGATGTGAGGGGTTTTAATACCGACAGAAACACACAGAGCTGGGGAACCATGTGATTCTCAATAGCTTTAAAGTTCATGCAGACAAAGGACATTTTGACCATTTTCCAACTGAACCCAATTGAAATTTTAACCTTTATTTATTTTATTAATTTATTAATAATATATAAATTTATTTTCTTGTCTTTTCTTATTAGTTTGCTTTCAAATTTATAACTATGCTGCCTAATCTATACAGGTCGAGGTCCATCCCCATCATGGATCATGTTAATGAATTGTGCTGTTGTTTGGTCTACAATTCAAATGATAAATACATTTTGAATCGTGCTGAAACTTAAGATATGTTGAAAGCATTCACAAAAAACATGAATCTCTTAAACCTCAAGATAAAGAATCTGTAAATGGATACGGAGATTTGTAAATGTGGAAATCTTATCTACAAATGTGAATTCAGATTTGAAACTGTGTACATTTACAGATCTGTGTATATATTACAGATATATCTTTTACACAGTTACAAATCTTATCACACCCATGGGTGGAGACACAACTTAAAAGGACAAACTTTCGTAAAATACAATCAAAATGTCACATCACAATAAAAAAAAAAAAATTACTTTATTTACGTAACTCTCTTCTAAACAAAGGTCCAAATAGGAAAATTAGAAGCCCAGACAAAAAAAACATGGAGTGACCATAAAGAGAGTTAGATGAGATACATAAACAGAACAACCATTGTGAATAGAAACCTTGATAGGAAAAGATCAGGAAACCTGTGGCCGTGCAGCATCACACCCTGACCGAGCTACAGAGTCACCACAATGCAACTTTATTGTCAGTTTACATTCTAATTATTTTCACATCAATGGGCAGCTCCATTCAAGAAAATCCCAGAGGGCAGGAAGTGAAACTCAGGGTGAGAGATTGTTCCCGAAGCAGAGGCCGGGCAGAGATGGAGCGACTCCCACTACTGACAGTGGAAAGCCAACGACAGAGTGTGACAGGGGCCACAGGGCAACATGGGAGACTGACATTTTCAGGCACTTTAATAAATGTATTAAGATTGGCAGCTTGACTTGCCGCTCACCAGCCTGATTTCCATAAAGCTATTTATTAGGCTGATTTCCCAGGCTGAGAGCAACAGAGAGAGGGGAAAGGAGTGGAGGGGGTCGACGCCAAGGGGGAAGGCTGGCGGAAGGTTAAGGGCAAGTCGCCATGGAAACAGACGGGGTGGTTAGTGGGGAGTGATTGGGAACTGTGGACGTCCATTTACAGGTGGAGGAGAGACACAGAGCTCGAGGTTAAGGATCAGAGATGACTGTGAGATCCCCTGTGCAGATGCTAAAATCACTGTGGGGACTTTTCCATAATAGAATCAAATTCATGGTGGCATCTGGGTTTATGAAAGTTAAATATGCAGTGACTCTTACAGGTGGGTAGCAGAGCTCACCACCCTCCAGGTCACTATCAATGCACGCATTTCGCATGCAATTAGTCTCATTGCGGCAGGTTAACATGTGCACAATCGCAGCTCTAATCCATGCACACCCACTCACGTGCACGACCGCTTCCTGCAGGTCTTCATTAGCGCTAATCAGGGTCTTGCTGCTGCCCACAGCGGGGGCCACTGACACCTCTTTGAGTGCTGGCGTGTCCACACTGCTCACATACAGAGCTGCAGAGAAAAGAGCACAATGGCAAGTGTGTATGTGTGTGTGTGTGTGTGTGTGCGTCAGACTCCAACCATTACCTGCACTGCAGCTTTAATAATCCACCAGATCGCCGTGTGGAGCAACAGGAAGTGTAAATATGTTGTTGAGCAAACATGTGAGCAGACCTACAGAGGGTGAGGGCTGAAAAGCATCAGGATGCAGTTGTTCAGTGCAGCAGTGTCACTCCGTCACCAGGATATTCTCGGATTCTCCACACCTCAAACTGCTACAAGATAAATTCCCTTCAGGACAATGAACATGTGGTTATTTTATAAATAAACTAATTATTTAATGCATTCATTCCTTCATGAAACTGCTTGTATTAATAGTGTTCTAGATTTTTACCTCATTAAGTTCCTAGTGTACAAGGTCATTCTGACGCTCCTATATCTAATCAGCAACTGCCACTATACATGCAAACCACCTCATTAACAATTTTACACACTCATTATCGCTCATATACCTTCCATGCACAGGCCACATCCTTGTAAATACAGTTTGTTGCAGAGTAAACCTTGAGTGACTTTCACTCCTTTTAGATTAGTTTAAAAGCTGGATTATGATTTTAAAATAGAAGCCAATCTGACGAGCTTGTATTTGGTTTGGCTGGTTTCCTGTTGTAACAGTTTAATCACAACTGATGCTAATGTTTGTGTTATATAATTACCACTCTGGGGAAGAGAAGAGCTGGGCATGAAGAGAAGTACAGAGACAGTTAGAGTGAAGCCAGGAGAGTGTTTGTTACGCTTGTTACAAACTGGTACCACTGGTCTCTTTTAGATTATATAACACATACAGTATTTGTCAGTGGTTTATTTCTAAAAGTTATTAATGGACCAATTTGCCAGGTTGTGAACAATCCTTTTGTTTCCTGTTCAATTTGATAGTAACACAGTTATAAATGTTGGCACGCAAAACTAGATATTAATAAATCATTCATAAATGTACATGTCTAGCTGATTACATTCCAAATCAGTCACATAGATTTCATGACTTACTTCCTCTTCTTGCGCTTATTTCTATGATATAATAATAATAATAATAATAATAATAATAATAATAATAATAATAATAATAATAACAATAATAACAATAATAACAATAATAATGATGTTAATCAAACTGCAATAAAATGTTTAAAAAATGCCATGTTAAAGAAACTAAAATTCCTGGATTTGCCCCCTGATTTGGATCCACACCCATGTTTAAAGGGTTCTTTCCTGATCCATACCACATCCTTCCACCAGGTTTCATGGATTTTTATGTAAATCTGACACCAAAAGAAACCAACCCAGATGAAAACATAACCTCCTTGGTAGAGGTCTTAATAATAGGCAGTAGAATCCTTGTCTGGCTCCTAATACACCTTCAAAACCATGAATTTAGGTTCACATAAATCTTCATTAGACTTTTGATCTGTCAGTTATTTCTTCTCACATAATGAACATTAACCTGAACTCCACCATTGTATTCCAAACCTTTAAATCATAAATTTCCTGTTGGGAAGATATTAGGTATATTGAAAGTCCTAGTATTATATTTTCTACAGTTTGAACTTTTCTTATAGTATAATTACAAATATACGTTTTTATCATTTACTTATTTATTAACTTAGGATAGCAGGCTGCAGGACTTTTAAATGATAAATATTTCACAGAGAGAGAGCGTTAACAGGCAGGTGTGTTTACATCTCTCTCTCCCTCTGGTCTTGTTAGGCTCATAAGTTATTTATACAAATCGATGCCACTGGATCTGTCTGTTAACCATGATCCCTTAGTGAGGCAGACATTTTTGGAAAGTGAGGACATTTAACCTCAGTCTGTTTATTTATAAAGTCATATTGTGAATATTTTCTTCCTTAGGGGGACAAAAGTCAAGTCCCCAATATGAATCATTACACTTTAAGGTATGTTTTGAGGTTAGGTTAAGGTTAGTCTAAGGTAATGAATGTCAGCTGGTGTAATGTCTCGAGTGTGTGTGTGTGTGTGTGTGTGTGTGTGTGTGTGTGTGTGTGTGTGTCATTATCATCCAACTCACATTAACTCACACATTTTGACATTTTGTTCTCTTACCTTCATGCTGGATAAACTTGTATCACCTCTGCTAAATGAATGTGATGTAACATGCTCGATATACAGTCGTAAAAAACGACAGTGTTTTAAAACAGAATGAGTTCGTTGTAATGTTCATAGTTTAAATGCAATGGTGACGGACTTATTGCAATAACAAACCCAGGCCATCCATACTCCTAATCAATGCCAGTGACTAAAACAGTGACTAACCACTCAGAGTTACTCACACAGTGACATGAGCTCATGCTTAGCAAATGAACGGTTTCAAGGAAATGCAACATATGACTTTAACTTTCAACAAAGAGCACTAATGACCCAGATGCATGATGGTTGACTGATGACTTCATGAAATCAGCATTTTGTGTCTGACATTTTTGACGAGGACGCGTTTTCTGTATAAACCTCGCCGATGTCTTTATATTCAAATGAGACAGGTGAGAACCGCGGGATAGGACCAGCTGGCTTGTGTGAGGCTGACCTCACCACTGCGGGCATGTACCTCCTAAAGCCCTGACAGGGGTGACATCATTGCCTAGAGTCACATCATCTGACCTTGTACCGCAGCAGCTGCCTTCACCTTGACACAAAGAAAAGTGCAGGAGGGAGAGAAGAGCGAGGCTCCACAGGACGTGAGTCAGTCAGGGCAGGGTGACGTCACCTCTAATCAACACACATGCAACTGAAGCCGCCATGGCCCCCTCCTACCTTTTCTATTTTGAAGAACAAAGGGCCTTTCCCTGCATTTTGCTCCAAATGTAAATAATCACAGAGTTTAAAAAAAATCAGAGTATGCTGATTTGACTCAGCTTCTGGCATTAAAATAAACATTTGCTTCGGGCATCATCAGTTATTTTCTCAAATGGATTTATCAAAAAATGAATTCAAAAAAAGGTTAGGCCTTGGGACAAGAGGGAGCAGCTGGAAGTGAAGCTGGAGAAATACACAGAAACATGTAGGCTCCAGGTGAGAGCAGGGCATGGATGGAACTGTTTGTATCATGAACAAAGTCCTCTTCATGTGTGACTGCCATGGCGTTCACATAATTCATTCAAAACAAACATGAAACTGAATTTCCAAACAGGCAAAACAACAAAGGAGTAATGTCAGTCGGTGGTCTGTTATTGCGTTTGAAAATAATATCAATAATAATGATTTATCAACAAACTTTTATTTAAAATAATTAAATGTGATTCATTCTTTTATTTTATTTTTTAAGTAACTGCAAATAATTGTACTTATTTTTACCATCCATTCAGTGCATATTAATAGGCCAGAGATTGCCAGAGGGCAATTTTCAGCTGTGGCCCCCGGCCAGGTGTGAAGTTGGCAGCCTAGACTCAAATAACAACAAATAACAAGTTACATGTTTAAACAGCTATCATGATGGAGACAATATCAATTAAGTACAAGTAAAATATAGAGATTTATAAGAAGAAGACAAACATGGGCAGCAACAGAAGCAAAGCAAAAAATTACGATTCTTTAGAGCAAAACAAACAAAACTGCAAGGACAGAGATGAAAGAAACATTTGTTCACTCACTTTGCTCCCTGTCATTAAATATTTCAGTGAGGCTCCAAAGACCAAAACAGTTTCCATTTCGCTCTAATAACACAGATCCAGTGCTTCTATCAAGGTGACGGACTTTGTGATACTTAAATCTGGTGTATTTCTAGATTACACTTGTCATGAAAGATATTTCTACCTTCTGTTAGTGTGCTAACTCAGGCCTCATGGAGCAAGTGTTAGTAATATGACAGAGGATCAAGGGAGAAAACAATAAAGGAGAGAAAGATGTTGTGAGCAGAGGAGAGGAGCGAGTATATGGAGTCACAGTCATCTCTCCGGAGCACCTCCTCCTGGGGAACCATGGTGAGGATGCGTGGTGCAGCATTCACCCCGGCAATTAGCAGCCAGCGCCTTCCTACCTGGTGAGCAAGCCCATCGACAGAGGGAGTGTGTGTGAGGTGCCAGGGGACAGGGTGTGTCTCTCCATTCCTCTCTCTCTCTCTCTCTCTCTCTCTCTCTCTCTCTCTCTCTCTCTCTCTCTCTCCCTCTCTCCATCCACCTCTCTCAGCTCAGTGCAGCTTTGCAGTTGAAAGGGCTCTGCCACTCAGGAAAAGCCCCCACACATGAAAACAAATGTCAGGGGGCAAAGGACGGAGCATCAAAGGTAGAGGATTACTCACAATATGAGAGGCAATAGAATTTATTTAGCATCCTGCAGACTCGGTGAAGTGAATCATTTGGTTATCAGGGGTCAAATTTGTAGGGTTAAAGTCTACTGCTCAGTCCACTATCAGAGTTTGAGCCGATGCCATGAGTGAACAACGAAACCTTTGGCAAACCAGAGATATCCTTATCATTACATCACGTTCACCAGCTCCACTGGAGAAGCAGGAGAAGTCGCACTAAAGATGAGAAAGATAAGAGCAATGGCGACCTCCAGTGGATGAGAGGAGACTCTGACAGGCTGTCAGTCACTTCAATCCTACATCGAACACTCGCTGCTGACAGAGATCCCAAATTCAAACAGAAGACATGAGAGTCCAGCTGATTTGGAGTCAGTCTGACGCGGTGCAGTTGAGTGTTGTTTTATAACTCCTCCCTAATGCAGATAAAGTCCAACATGACCAACAACATGAGATGAGGTAAATCAATTCATGGCGTCATATGTTGGCAAATACTAGATGAGTCCCCATGTAGATCTGTGGTTCCCTCTAGTGGCCTGATGGGTGAAACTCAGGCTGCCCACACATAATGTCTTAGAGCTTAGACCAACCCTATTAGACCATTTTAGGGTCTAATAGGGTTGCTAGTTGAATTCTTCTGGGTATGAAGGGTAGGATGATAAGCTAATGCTTCAGCCTAAATCTTTACAGTCTATATATTTATTCATTTGTTAATTACTTATTACTTTGTCATTTTTGTAACAAATCCTTTGTTTGAAATGAGTGTTGTGGACTGGAATTAAGTAATTAACATTCTGATTAAATTCAATCATGCTGAACCAAATTTCCAACATTCGTAGATTAAATGTGCCTGAATTTTTTTCATCAAGATCCATGAATTATTACCTGGGAAAATTATGAAAATGTAAAAAATAAAATGAAGAAGAAGTCGTCCTGTTTCTATAAACTTTAATTTGTCAGTCAGAACGAAAACAATGGATACAACAGTCCCGTTAAATTCAACCTTGTATACACTTACAGATATCAGTCCCATAAATGTGCCTGATTTGTTCTATCAACTAGATCCATGCATTATAATCTGGGAATTTGGTGAAAACAGTGGTAGTGTGGCACGACCTGTGTGTTCTGAGGTCATTAAATAATCATTCACTTCACTGAGATCAGTTTAAGGCTCAAATGAAGGGAGCTGAGGATGAAAAGGTTGCTCCTGGTTCATTTATAAGCACAAACCAGACAAAGGGGAAAAGAATTCCCCGGGGAATATGACCTGCAGGCAGACTACCGTGTCCCTGTAATACCAGCATTGAACACCAGATGTCAGCAACACATCGCATTGTGTGTGCATTGACTGTATGCATCTATTCAGAGTAAAGAGACTCACCTGCAACAGTTTCACCCCAAAAATAGCTTTATTCATCATATAAATAAATCGTATGAGACAATTAAATTCACTTCTATTACATGGTTCATGTTTAATGTGATGTTTAAATCTTCTCCTGGCTCCACAAACACAAACTCACTGTGACATTGTGCACCCTGTTTAAAAATAACACTCCCACACATTTTGAGTGTGGGTGAACTGTCGTCAAGTAGAGCCTTTGAATAATGTACTTACTATTTTCTACCTTCAGTGAAGTCGTATAACCTTTGACCCCATGCAGCACACGTTCACTGAGCGGAAAGAGTCTATATACCACTGGGAATTACAAATAGATACACACTGATGTAATGAAACCAGTGATTTGTATCATACATCCACTAAGTATGCAGAGGGGTGAAAACTATAATAAGTATAATGATGAATACAAGATTTCCTAAGTCAATCTTATATCTAATCTGTTAGCATTATATTTAATTTAGTATGTCTTTGTAATATATATTCATAAACAGTTGTCTTTTTAGTCTTTACATATCAGAAAGAATTTGTTTTATGTCGGAAAAAATGAAAAATAATATCAACAGATAATGTTTTTTTTTAATTTGTGGTCATTTAGATTTTGATGGATACAGATGAAGATGGATGTTCTTTGTTGTAGCTTCGAAAGCATGGATGTATGTTGTGCCTATGTTTGACCATAAGAGGGCGATAGATAATCTTACTTGGTTATCAAATCCCACAGAAGCTTTACAGTAAACTGTCCACAGATGGAGAAGGTTTTACCTCAGAGTTATTTTCCTGCGATGTTTACCGACCCCTCAGTGTCTCATGTTATTATTCTGACCCTTGTCTGTTTTTAGCTTCACAGTTTGTATTTGACTTATTTCTATACACCAAGTCGTTGGCTCATTAATTTGCCTGTTGTGTGGTGGCTGTTGCTGGCCGGCTGTGACAGGTGAGGGGGCGTCGCAGATCTGAAACCCCCTCCCCTTTGGTCCATCCCGCCGTCAGACATACCTCCATCCATCACTTTACTGTGGCACGCCGCCACGCCCCCTCTCCATCTCTTATGGATATGTGTGTTTGTGTGGGCGGGCCCACTGTCCTTTCCTCATGGAGATGTGAAAGCATAATACGGTCTATGTATGCACCCTCAACACTAGGTGCGCTTATGTTTTATGCAAAGTCTCAATGAAGCGAAGGACGAGACACAACAGCAGCAGTTTGAATGGAGTCGATTTTATTCAGAATATGTTTTAGTCATTTATAAAGATGTTTATTTGTTCAGAGTGTGTGGGTATAATTTAAAAAGTCGTTTCCTAGAAACAACAGCTTTGTCCAGGAAGGTGTCCTTATAGGCAAGAAAAGTTCACCTTGTACTTTTTAATCACATGGTGAGAAAATCCTTCATCGTTTCTCCTCTACTTCACTCGGTCACTAAACCCGCTGTGTATTTTTGTTATGAAACTCAAGGAGCGGCTTCAAAAACTGCCAATGTTTGGACTCAGAGGGATATTCTCTAACTTTCTTGAGTTGCTGCTGCCTCCTGAAGCCAAACTACAACTTAAAACTGAAACCCTCAAAGACTGAAGGCATAAACACACCATATGTTTACATCGACTGAAAACGCAAGTGAATGACAAAGATTTAGAGCGAGAACAACACGTCCTCCAAACAAGGCCTCAGTCCCCAGGAAGAGCTGGAAACAGCTGTGTGTTTTAAACTGATCTTGTGTACAGATGTTCTTCTGAACCATCTTTCTCGAGAACGTCCTCATGGCAGGTTCCCGGAGACAGGACACATCGAGGACAGGAGGGAAGTGGCAGCTTGTTGGATGGTGAAAATCCACATGTGGTTTGTTTTGGGGACATGGAGATCAGATTAGCTGCTACAGGTGAGCAGCATCTGGCGTCACCTCGGGAGACTGGGCGAAATCCTCGACTCCTCAACTCCACGTCATCAATTAACTCCAGCAAATCTGTCCTTGCTCCCCTTTTCGCTTTAATTGCCCTCCTGCTCGCTCCTCTGCAGCCGCACACACTCGCAGGTCTTTTACCTTTCTAAATATATCGTTGCCAGGAGCGATTTTGCCTTCTCAACCCCCACCATCCATTGATTCTTCTCTGGCATTGATCCGCAATGCTCTGTCTGTACGAGAGTACATGTGCACCTCCCTGCTTTAGGGAGGGTGTGTATGCGTGTGCACGTACTAGCGTGGGTGCTTGTGTGTGCTACTGTTCAGGTTGAGCAAATGGATTTTTGTGTTTTTGGCCCGTTCTCGTGTCCCTTCGGTTTTGCTCCCAAGCTCTGATGCTTGAATGCAAACCCTGAGAGAGTCTTTAGAGGCTGTAGTCTTACTTTCTTATTTTAGCAGTACACAGCTTTGAATCAGTGTATGTATTTAAAATGTGAGCCTCCCCGAACACAATGGTTCCTTTGCTTAGCACATGAAAAGAGCTGCTGGAGCCAAAACGCCTTTTATCTCACAGTCAAACCCCACATCTCCTCCTGTTTTAATTATAATATTTGTCAGTGGAAGCACAGAATTCAAGTTTATCAGGATCTTAAATTATTCCATCATAGTGTTCATAAGACAACAATATGATCCATATCTTTGAAGTATTCAAACCAGCACAATTTCCATCATTCCCGCCTGCACAGTAACACAGTGTGTGACTCTGAGCACCTTTTAATACCACAGTCTGCACGGCCAGGAGTCACGCTTCAGCTTCATTGTCCTGTGGTGAAAAAGGAGCCTGTCCTTGTGTATTTGCCGGCAGTCGACCAGTGATGGATTAAAGAAGACATGGGCGGAGAAAGGGAAGAATTTGCCCCTCACCGCTTGACTAGCTGGGGATATCGAGATGAGGCGCTTAAGGCTGAAATTCTTTTTTCCCCTTCTCACAATCCTCATCACAATCTTGTCTGAGAGGCGATCGATGCTCAGGCAATACAGTTCTGATATATGCTGCTGCCTATGGGGCGTGATTTATGTCTGCTGTACTGTGGACAAGGCGGCGTGCACTTGCACTTGTGCCAAATCTCCTCACAAAAGCAAACCAATTTGTGAAATCAATCCAAAATGCAGATGGTTTTTCTGCTGCTCCTTTTGACAAGGTGCACGTACAGAGGTTAGACCTGCGCTCCGTCAGGATAGGGATTCATATGTAATGATAGCACATTGCAGGTATTGTTAAATGTTGACCGTCCTCTCATCTTTCTAAAACTCCTCATGGCGTCTCAACAGTCGGCCTCATTTTCCCTTCTGCAGAAGAAAATATTTGATCACGTCATCTATTGTTCACAGCGAATAAAAATCCCATCATAACACAAGGGTGGTTATTTGGTTCGGTCACAGAGTTGTGCTGTCAATCACCTGACAGCCACAGGAAGTCAACGTCAGGAAATTGAATCTCACAAACAAAACGGTCGCATGTATTTTTTGATGGTGTCATAGGTGTGACAGGTGATAATTTTGAGCTATTCAAAATGTCAAAAAGAAAAGAAAAACCAGCATGCATTGAAACATGTCTGCAGGAAACACTACTGAATACTGAATGGGAGTAATTATAGCTGAATGCAGGGATGGTTTAAAATGTAGCAAGAAATTAATGTGTATGCTGATGTAAGATCTGTGCACGTGTGTGTGTGTGTGTGTGTGTGTGTGTGTGTGTGTGTCCAGACATTATTATACTTTTCTTTCACCTTCATAGAACTTTTCAAATGGAACTAAATTAGAGCGTGACCATTGTGTGTGATTACTCTCCTCTTCATTGATACATTTCTATTATGAGGCAGTCCCACGCTGACCTGGCCCTAATGACTCTCCAATGGCTGCCAGTTAGGCCTCACAGCCATAATGACACCCATTCACTCCGCTCTGCACCTGTAGGAAAAGAACAAAATGAACTGGAGCATTAAGGTGATCTATTGCTCTAAAGATTTAGTTAGTGTGGTGGGGTGTGGCAGTATTGAGGTATCAACTCATGTGCAGCTCTCCACGTCTTCCACGTTCACATTTTACTTGGGAGAGATTATTTGTGAGATGCAATCAGAAAGGCAGTCAACTGAAATCCTCCGACACGTAGTCGTAATCTGATTACTTCCAGTTTGACTCCAAAATCTATACAACATTAAACAATCAATTGTAAGCTCATTTACAGGGACTTTAATTTAGCAAAAGCAATTATCCCATACAGCCACCATCAACAGTTATGGGAATCATTATAAGGTCCATAATTTTACAGTCTAATTGTCCTAATTGCAAATCTATTTATCATTGTCTCGGGAGACAGGTTTTCGTAACAGCTTGTTTCTTTGGAATTCGATTAGTCATTTTACAATAGTTGTGACAGATTAGAGTTGAAATGATTCCATATTTATGAATCTGGCCGTTACTGGATCCTGGGTGTTACCACAATCACTTCATGGGAGCAGAAATGAGGGAAGTGTTGACTCAGGGACCGACACATGTCTCCTATACTCCCTGTCATCCTCACATAGCACTGTCCATTTAGGATAGACTGTGTAACTGTCCTTCATCAGAACACATGATTCTGATTTGTAGATACCACTCACTTGTTTCAATTTGGTGTAATCCGACCTGCGTGCAAACAGACAGGGACACACACAAGCGCACACCCCACCCCCACCTCCCTGCTGGGACTGGGGCATGGCCGTCTTTGAAGAGGCCACCCCCGTCGGGATGGGATGTTTCATCACATAGGATTAAGTTGATCACTCAGATAAAGTGAATTGATTTGCAGGGAGTGAAACTGTGCCAGGAAAACACCCCCACAGCTGCACTGGAGCCACTGGGTCCCCTCACTGGAGGGATCAGGCCGGCCAGACGACACGCGACTTATCTGACATCATCACCATCATTTACCATCTTGATCAAAAATCAAGATCGCTGATACAGTATTGATTGTTTGATTGTATCCTGAAGGGCGTCTGTATTCATTATGTTAATGCATCATTGTTTATAGGGCAAAATACAGCATTGATTTTCATGGGTTCAGCTCGGTAGTACATTCAGTTTGTTATTAGATAAAGCTGTTGCATTCAGTTCAGCTCAAACGCAGCCTGTGCAATCCCTGTATGTAAGGTTACTAGCTCAGCAGCCTTTTGCTACCCCCTCCAAGGAGGTTTGTTTTCGTCTTTGCTTGTCTCCCTGTTTGTTTGTAGGATTAAGCAAAATCTACGAGACGGGTTCTCATGAAACTTGGTTGAAGGATGTGGAATTGGTGCAGATTTCCCCTTTCTTTAACATTGAGAGACATAACGTCCCCCAAAATATCTGGATCTACTGAATTTAAATGTAGTGTGTGCACTGCCATTCTAGTTAACAATATTATTGCATAGTATTGATATCATTGCTGTTTTGGTCTGAACCCCTTCAACAAGTCACAAGCTTGTACTTGGAAAACTATATTTACGCTCACTCCACTTTTCCAGTTTTACAAAACAGAGAGAAAACTAACAAACAGACCAGGTGTTGTGCGTAGGATGCAGGATGCAGGAAGGAGAGCAGCCGGGTGTCCTGGGTCAAAGGAGATATTTTGGGCATCCTCCTCCACATCTGCACACCGTGCATCCTCCAGGTTCCTCCTCCGACGCTGCTTCCTCCCCTCCAACATCAAACAGGAAGCGGAAGCCCTCAGCTTCAGCCATTGTCTGCATCCTTACAGCTGATCTAACTCCTGTTAATGCACTTTTTTCTATATATGGTTCC